>NC_142118.1:14658043-14813369 GCF_056152115.1 Neolamprologus brichardi
CCCAAGTGACCCCCTGCCATCCTGGTAGCCTCGGTGACAGAATACAACACTGCCAAGGTGATACAGTGAGTTAATAGGGCAGAGAAAAAAAAAGGAAAAAAAATCCCTGGATCATCACATCCCTTCATTCTCAAAGCAGCGGGGGAGATTTTGATGGACGCGTGCCGGGTTTATGAAGCAACCTTCGCTGTCAACTCCCCAACAAAGCCCTGCCACGCAACAGAGACTAGTCCTGTGATGGGATGAAGACTGGCAGATACGCGTGCGTGTACAGTTCATCCAAGTGAATGTGTGTGTACGCTAACATCTCTGACTGTACTGAGTGTGCTGGAGTAATGCCAAGCATCTTAGTCTTTATGTGAGCGGAGCTGGTGGGATGGCGTTGATTGACAACGTCACGATGTCTCTGGTGTTTCTTGTTCTGAGCTTTTCAAGATAGAAGAAAATGTTCCTGCTGGAGTTCGCCTGGCAGCATGGAAGTAGGTTGAGAGTAACTAACCATGTATGCCATAGCAGCGTAGCCGATATGTAGGCCACTAATGGTGCCATGTTGCAGTACTATAGAAGCTGTTCATGCTTCAGTGGCGCAAACTGCCCAGAATGCAACAGCTGAGATCTCTGAAACAACAAGCTGCAAACAATTCATCTTCATTCCTCACCAAATGATGTGGGATTATTAAAATCTGAGCAGACATTCCTTCTTTGCCGGTGCTCCTTTTGTGACTAACCTGGGCTGACACAAGGGTAGCTCTCCTTTATGCATGCGGCACACAGATTTGCTGAGCTGTGTTTTATTATGGAAAATAAGAGGTGCGAGAGGATAGCACTCCACCAGCTATTGCACGACTGGGACTTTACTAAAAGCCAGGCTGCATAAACCCTTGTCACTGTGTTTGAGGGAATATAATGAGGTTCGTGTGCAGCAGACTAAAACTGATAAATGCGAAACTGCCGGATGAGACAGGCAACTGCTGCCAAATCGGATATGAGAAAATTCTGAGATAAAATTTCTAGCTATTGGTTCTACTTATACAAAAAAAAAAAGGTAAGCTGAGTTAGTAATATTTTAACCGGTATAATAAGAGAACTTTGGGGAAATTAACATAAGGAAATGGGCTTACTGGGACACCAACTAGTGAAGTGGTATCAGTCAAGATAATGAAACGCTAAAAAGGACAAAATACACATATACACATACAATAAATTCAGGGCACTTTTTTGTGAACAAAAAAAGATTAAATTCATCTTCATGACAATCACTAACAGCACTTCAAAAAAACCAGCTGTATAAGCTATTCTGTGGCTCTGGATGAAGCCCTCAGACGTCTGAGAGGTCACCAGTACTGGCTTGAGCCAGGCTTCAAAAATATTTGACAGAGAAAGTGTGATATAAAGTGGAGCCTTCACAGAAAAGGTTATTCAACAGCACGGACTGGCAAATGAAGAGAATACCGCGTTGAATTATGGAGAACAGACCTATCCCTAAATCATCACTCATACTAGACAAACTAAGTCTGAAAATATTATGCTGTGCAAGTCCTCTTTATCACTTTAAGCTACTTTCGGCTGCCCCCATATTCAGAAGGGGATTGTCACATGATTTGGTGGATTTCCACACTGGATGCCTTTCTTGATGCAGCTCCAAAAGGGATTTCTGTCTCCTCTTGGGATCAAATAGGGAATCTTGTCCTTGTTCTCTCATAGGATGACAGACAAGGAGCACCTTTGATGTCACCAGTAGGGATGGGTATCGAAACCCGGTTCTTGTTGAGAACCGTATTCCCACTGTTTCGATTCCTTGGAATTGTTTGCCATTTTTGCAAACGATTCCCTTATCGATTCCAGTCGCCCCGAATGACGTCACCACGTTGCGGAGTGTCGCTTACCTGGCAGGAAACACGGCGCCTAAGCGGCTCAAATGCTCAAAAGTTTGGTTATACTTTACGAGAACGGATGACAACAGGGCAACTTGCAAAGTAGATATTTCATTTAAGGGAGGAAACACTATGAATATGCAAAAGCATTTGCTCACAAAACACGCGATGACCTTAAATGAATGTCGTGTTTTTAATTCCGTTCCGGACTCGTGAATCTCAACCCAGCATCAGCGGTAACGTTTGCACGTCCTCTCCCGTTGCGGCAGGTAAATAATCAACTAACAGTGCATATTATGTTAGCGCGATCTGCCTTATTACAAAACCTGCCATTACTGTGCATTTAGGTGACCATGATGAGAGAGAGAGACAGAGTCTGGCTGGCTCAGATGCTGGCAGTTCTCGCTGCAGTCTACAGGTAGCGTCTCCTTTCAGGCCAGGATAGACGAATGTCACCGAGCAGTGACTAAGTTTGTGGTAAAAGGCTTGCACCCATTTACCACAGCAGATGCCCTCGATTTCACTTTGGTAAGGGAATGTGTTTAATTGTAGGCAGGGACAATATTGGATATTCTTGTGTAATTGCTACAGAATAATTTATGTTACACTTTGTTATTGCTACAGGAGAATATTTATTTTATTATTTTACATTTACAGTTTTTTTTCCTGGGGACCCTGTGACACCCCATTGAAGAGCCGTAGGCTGGATCTCTTAAGATCTCACTGTTGGGTTTGTAAGGCCATGTTACTCCTAAACTTCTATCTTGTTCAAAGAGAAGATATAAAACAAAGTTCTAAGCTAATCGACTTTAGTGTTCTCCTTTTTAAAAAATAAGAATCGATAATAGAATCGATAAAGAATCGAATCGTTAAACAGAATCGAAAATGGAATCGGAATCGTGAAAATCTTATCAATACCCATCCCTAGTCCCCAGTCTACCGCACGGCCGTGTAGTGTACACGGCATATCATATATGAAAACCAAGCACAATAATCTTCTGCACTAATGACTAAAGTTAGTAATGGAAAGCCACAAAGTCAAGCTCAGCCACTATACTGGCAGATCAGCCCATGGCTCATTTATTCTTCTTGGCAATCTCAGATATGCTGCATGATTTAACAGCTTGTCTCTCACTCCATATCTGCAAGCTGCTTTGCAACCCACCTCAGTGTGAGCTCCACTTTTTCGTGAGCTAATATCCATTCACTTATGGGCTAGATCTCAGTATGTCAATGAGGTTATTAAGCTCTCTAAATGTCACAGAGAACACAAGGTGTCTAGATGTTAAATAACACAACCTTGGATCAACCACTTGCAGTTAAACCAAAAAACAAAACAAAACAAACAACATAAAATAGAAATACTCATTAAGAGGTTGAAAACCTAGAGGATTATTGGTTAATTCTATCTCCTTATATTAAATCCATCTTTACTAACTGCGCATTATGACAATTATCAAATCCTGTCAATGTCTCCATAAAATGAATGAGGAAGGTTTAACAAATCCTTTTCATTGTGCTTTACAGCTTAGCCTTGGCTGTGATGAAATGTCAAAGGAAAAGAAAATCACATACAATGACTCTTCTAATTAAATGAATGAGGAGACATCTATTCAATATGCAGAATGTGGCCTGATTAAAGAGAAAATGTTTTCTACTATGATACTTTTGATATAATTTATTCCACTGATGAAGATCTGTCAGTGAAATATGTTACTAGAAATATAGCTGAATCGAGCCAAGCACTGAAGATTTTTGCATTTTTGCAAACCTCTCACATCTGCCCTTGAGTCAAATGGGGGGTACATAAATAATGGAAATTATAATAGTCAGTTAAATAAATGAAAGTTCCCCACTGTGGCACAATCATTTTTAAGCTGGACTGGTTGACAGATATGCAGACAATGAGATTTTAGAGAAGTTGGCCATTTCGCACCTCTTCTTTGTTCCGCTTCCTTCCCCCAAACCCCTCCTCCTTATCCTACCAAGTACAGAAGAACCCCCCCACAGAGTTGTCAGGTTTTAGCAACTATAGACAAAATGAAATACGTGACTGCTTCGGCCTGAATGTGAAGTCCTACAATTTTATGAGTGGAAGGAATAAGTGCTGCTCATAAACAGAACCTTGGTCTGCGCCACCTACACGCTCCAAATCTTCCTTGTGACCTTGGGTTTCAAACATCATCATTCTCTCACTATGCCCTTCACGGTCAAGGCTGGTGTGCTACATGTGGCACTGCAGGGTGGACTGTCAGACCTGTCACAAAATGTCACTGTGCTGTGGCAACATAAAGAAGCCCGAGGGGTCAGCAGAGTTGACCCGTTTTCACTCCTGCTGGTGATTCTTCCGAGTGACTAAGGCTGCAGCAGAGGTTATCTCTTATCAACGGCCTCAGGTCTCCAGACAATAAGCGCCGGGATGAGGTCCACTACTGAATTATGCATGCAGTTCTGCTTAGGACGGCTTCTATTACGCCAACACAACCACTCTACCTCGAGGACAACTCTAAGAGAGTCACCTATACGGCTATAGATAGTAACTTATCGTTTTGTTGGCGGAGGAGATGCATTGGTGTGTGTTGCTAGGGCAACCCTGAGGAGGACATATAGCAGATTGTGTTTGTGCCGTGGTTTATAGCGCGGTGGCAGGTAGATATGATGCATGTGTCTAGAAAACAGACAGGTAGAAGAGGATAAGGAACAAATGCAGAGCAGCAGTGAAAGAATGCCGATGGGGGAAAAAAATGAAAGTGGAAAAGCCATTTACACATTCATAGCTCTGATGCAGAAATATCTCTTTGACAGATGAATCTAAATGTGACCTATGATTGAAAAGAAGATGTATTTTCTGCTGATACTGTCAACGTATTCAACAGAACTGTGAATTTTCCATCCCAGCATATCGCCGGTTGGAGACACGCGATTCTCCATATCAGCTTACGAGCACAAAGCAGGGGGCATTCTGGCTGGTGTTTGGACGGCACAGATGTAGCAGCGCTGGCGTCAATTTTTAACCATTATTTATCCTCCAGCGAGTGAACAAGCTGTTGTTAGAGAAGCAGCCTTTTAAAAAATAAAGAAAGAAAAGCACAAAGCTGCGCTGGTTTCTTATGGTTTCCTTCCAAACGCTGTAGAGCAGCCTTTCTGATTATTTTCTCAGCTCGTGTTGAGGTGTAGTCCAGCGACCTTTGATTCCTTAGGCCTCCTGTTTACATGGGAAGGACGACATATGTAGTGGAGTCGTAGGGTTGACACATTTTAAGTATTGTATAAATACATGAAAAGTAAAATGAGTAAAAGAATCAGGGAATGGCATTTATCAGACTACCATTAATGTCTGCTAATATCACAGTGCCAAACAATGACATTTATCTTTGGCTGGTGCTTATCCAGGAATGATTCAGTGTGCTCACAACCCTGCTCTGCCATTAGAACAGACGGTGTCCCTTGTTCTTCATTCTCAAAGTGGGAGATAAAACCCTTGGTGTCTCAATGTCAGACTTGAGAGAGTAACAAGAGCTTCACCCACTGTTCCATTCAACATGCAAACTTATTTAAAAGGAACTCTAACTACAAGCCAAACTGTTATTTTAAAAAACATTATAGGGCCAGAATATTAAAAACTGGTGCCTTCCTACTTAAAAAAGGATCCAAAAAGAAACAGCAACAGTTGAAATAGCATGGTTCTGGATTATGAATAACATACAATCCGGTCGTTAAGTCTGACGTCACTAGCCGTGTCTGGGCCTAAACTCCGCTGCAGGTCCATATATCAAACGATCACTATGGCATTACTGAGAGTTGAAAAACTGTCTAAAGTCTTTCATCTTTAATAAAATGATCAGTGTTCTGCTCTACCAGGTGTAACAATTGAGTTTAACACCCAGGCATCCATGAAAACGGAATTTATGACATTTAACGGAGTTAGAAGTTAGCAGGAAGTTAGCTCGCTAGCTTCTATCGAAATACAATATAGCATGTCCTGACTGTGGGGTTTTGGAAACAAATTAAAACGTACAGCTCTGTTATCACTTCCAACATAAATGAAGACAGAAAACTAAACAGCAGTGACGTTTGTAGGGTTACTGAAGTTTGGCTAGCTGGTATATAATGATGTGCTACGTGACCGCAAGCGACACAGCTATGTTAGCATAATATAAACAAGCTAACTTTTTTTCCACTCGATAAAAGTTAACGCGAGTGTTCTCAGTGGTCAGGAACAAATGTAATCGCATGGCAGGATGCTGTAAAAGGACCAAACTTCAGCCAGGAGAACAACTGAGATAATCCATCCACAATACGAGGTTAGTCATTCATATACTGCTGCATGGGCTGGGCTGTAGTTACATCCTAAGGTTTTAAAACTGAGCTTAAATAAATGATTAGCGGTAATAAAAGCCAAGGGAGGTCAACAGTGATCACTGACTGTTTTAGGAGCTTTTTGAGATTAAATAGAAGAAAATACAAAACATTAAACATGTTAACAACACAAAAGCCATATTAAACGCAGACTACTTTAGGCCCGGAAGTAGGATTCGTCACGTCATCACTTAACGACCGGATAGAGTATCCTAACCTGAAATGTTTGTCCTCCTGTTTTCAGCCATTTGCAACTAAATACTGAGATTGAATTTTGAGTGTGACTTTTTTTCCCTCCGCCAGTATGAATATCAGCAAATGTATGAGTCATTCAATGCCAGAGTGCTCCCACTCGTTTCTCTGCTGGCTCAGAGCCAGGATACGGAGACACCCTTAGCTTTTTGGGGTGCCCCTTGTGTTTCATATGCATGCATGTGACTCTGAGTGGGTGTGTGGGAGTCGCACGGCTTAGTACAGCCGACTGCACACGCAGACACACACCTCCACACAGAGGAGAGCGGTGAATATTTCATGAGCTGCTGTTTACTTTACAACATTTCTAAGCAGAATGTGCAGGAGTCCATTAACTTAAGCTAAAAGGCAGGGTGAAAGCTTGGTGTGGGGAAAGAGGAGAATAACGGCTAGATGGTGAACTGGCAAGATGAAAGGGCATGATGTGCAAATGAATGTAATGCATTTTATATACATGAAAAGCCCATAGCTAATGTATTATACACTGAGATCATTTCAACACAGAGTTTAATTTCTGCAGTTGCAGGCAGGAAACACGGTAGCTTTAAAAAAGAAAAAGAAAAAAAAAAGCGGGGGTGCTGGCAGCAAACCAATGCATTTATGCACGTAGATCTGGTCAAGAAAACCTGCTTAAGTTCAAACAAAGTATTGGAATGGGAAGAAAGGTGATTTATATGATTTTCAGCGTGGCAGACAGGTGGTCTGAGTATTTCAAAACATTTTTTTGCTCAAAATCATCTCTAAGGTCTATAGAAAATGGTCAGAAAACAACATGATATCCAATGAGCGGCAGTTCTCTGGATGATGTCAGTAGTCAGGAAATGGCCACGATTTTTCTAGTTGATAGGAAGGTGACAGTAACTCATACAGCCACTTATTACAACAAAAAGCTAAAAGCACAAGGACAAAATAAAGTCTTCGCAGGAATAATCTATGGTGGACCTGAAGCCATAAAACATTGCGCAAGCAAAGCCGTAACGAATGAGATATACAAGTGCGGCTCTTGCTGCATCACTTATTACAACAATGGTGTGGAGAAGATCATTTCTGAATATGAACCCTGAAACAGATGGGCTCCAACAGCAGAAGACCACACCACCCAGTGTGGTACTCCTTTCCAATAAGAATTGGAAACTGACTGTCCCACTAACAACAGAAAATCGCAAAAACAAAACAAAACAAAAAAACAAAAACATTGTGAGGTTTGATAAATCTTGATATCTACTGTGAAGTTCAGGCCAAAAATTGGTGTAAAAGCATGAAAACATTGCCCCGTCTGCCTTGTATCAACAGTTCAGGCTGCTGTCGTTGTATTGGTGTAGGGGACAGTTTCCTTGGCACACTTTGGACCCTCTGGTACCAACTGAGCATTGTTTACACACCGCAGCCTATCTGAATATTGTTGTTGACAATGCCCATCCCCTTATGACCACAGTGTACCCATCTTGCGATGACTGCTTTCAGCAAGTCGGCACACCATGTCACAAAGCTCAGATCATCTAAAACTGGTTTCCTGAACATGACAGTGTGTTCCCTGTACTCAAATGGCATCCACAGTCACTAGATCTCTGTCCAAACGTGCACTTTAGGCATGTGGTGGAACAGATGATTTGTATCATGGATATGAAGCCAACAAATCTAAGGCAACTATGTGATGCTATCATGGGAATATGTATCAAAATCTCTGAGGAATGTTTCCAACAGCTTGTTGAATCTGTGCCATGAAGAATTAATTCAGTTCTGAAGGCAAATAGGGGGATCCAACCCAGTATCACCAAGGTGGACTGAATAAAGCAGCTGGTAAGTGTGCTTGGGAGATTATAAAGATATACTGAAATATCTGAACAAGAAGTATTTCATATAAATTAATTTTTTAGTTTTATAAAATTTTATAATACAACATACCATCTACTATCCAGCCACCTAACATATGACAGGTTTGATTTATGATCTCTTGATGCCTTAGAGATAACAGTACAGTAGCATCATAGAACCAAGGGTCACCAAATACAATGACTCCATACAAAATCTGGGTAAAAAAAAAAGAAAAAGAATTGTCTTCTGCCATTTACCACTCTCCAGTTTGTTATTTTGCTGGCCAAGATGCTGATTATCAAGGCTTAAATTCAAACTGGGCATAGCAAGCAACTGCGCCACAGGGTGGATATTATTTACTTTATTGTTGCCAAGTATTTTTGCTGGAACATATGTTAATGTCTAGTTTGAGGAGCTTTATATTTTTAGTTTATAGTGATGCATAGTGTATCTTCTTAAACAGGTCTCACGGGAGCAAAGATTTGGTCTAAACTTTGTGAACACAAAGCAAATAACAGGCATTACTAAAACCAGCCCAACTTAATTTGTTTAATCAAAAAGGCTGAAAGCACAAAGATGAAATAAAGTCTACACAGGAATAATGTATGGTGGACCTGAAGCCATAAAACATTGCCTAAGTGGCTGAGATATATAAGTACAGCTCTTGCTACACCTGTTGGTGATTATAGTTCCCCACTGCCAGCATCCAAAATACACCACCTCACAGTTAAACTCATTCATTACAGTTACAGCATGCTAATAGCACAGAATGGAAACCCTAATGGTTGATGCATATGCGAAAAAAAAAAAACCATTCTAGTTTTTTTAAATTTCCATGTTACTGGAAAGAGCCCAATTCTTGAGAGTGTTGTCAATGTGACTGCATACATTCACACTTAAGCCACATTGACAGTAATTTGCAAATTTGTATGGGATATTAGGTCCAGGGTGCTTATTCAGGCAGTTGACTCCAAGTCTAAACTACTAAGTCCAGGGGTTTAAAACGGGTCTTTACAAACCAACCCATATATCCTTTAGATATAAACACTCTATATGACACAAAACCAACATGGAACACAGCATATGCCTGAAAGGGGCTTTGATGATAACTTGGAGGCAGCAAGACCACTTCTGGCAGCCCACTTCATTGCAAGTTTGGGATTAAATTTCAGAGAAGTGGCTAAAAGTTCTAGCCACACAACCACTGAGCCCACTGCAGCTTGGCATTCAGTATCAGAGCTCAGCACACAGCCTCTCCTTCAAGGTTATCTCTATGGAGAATTCGCTGACAGCAGGATACACGAGCACACGCATTCACACATGCACAGGTGCTCACATAGTGACAAAAGATAGGTACACACAAACATGACTTCTCAAACACCCACACCCCATGTGGGCATGGGGTGTGGGTGGTCTAAGGCTTGTTTATGCCAGAGGTTTATACAAACAGGCTTTTAATTGGGACACAGGGACATATGATTAGCCGTAAAAATCCACCAATCAGTCCTGTGTTTTATGACTTTTTAATGCCCAAATGAAACTGGGCGGGTGCTCTGCCTGCCAACCCAATCTGTCTCCTGATGACTAAAGGTGGATCTCGGGGTCCAGACGTGGTCAAGGACATGATTGTAAATTCAACATTTCAGTGAGGGTGATGAACTGGCTTTGCAGCATTGCATTTGGGAATGTGTCTGAGAGAAGGGGGGGATAGAGCAAGTGTCAATGCCACTCATGCAGCTATATACATCATGTTTGGTGCATTAAGGGCATTAAGTTTCAGCGTGTGTGTTTATTAGGGGAAACTACAAATGGATTGTTTACTTTATGAATACCACAATTAAGTAGTTTGCATAATGGCCATCATTATTTATGAGCAGCAAAAAAAGCACAAGCTCAAGGTCTGTGCTTTACCTCCACCGTGATCTATACTGCTGCCGGTACCCACACACACAGCTACTGTCCGTTCTAGTTTCTGTTACTCATAATGAGTCCCAATGACGGCTGACCTTTCACAGCCTGGGGTGCCGGGGACGAGCTAAAGTGATGGGGGCAGTGAGGGAGGGTGGCTGAGCCTGCAGTGACCCCATATAGAGGGTGCCAACCTTCATTCGGTAACTTCAAAGTGGTCTAATGAGTGGCAGAATACACAGGAGAAAGGCGAGTGGAGGGGAAAAAAGAAAAAAAAACTGGGGATAATAGAAGAAAATCTTTGGCCTGAGAGGAAAGGTGAGAAGGAGGAATAAAGAGGACACAGAGCGACAGTGAGTGCATAGCTACAGTTACACTGTCCTCAACTGCCTGATTTTTATCATCGGAATATGCAGTGATGCATAATATGATATGTCCGTATCTACTGGATATGGATTTTTTCCCAAAATACAATCATACCTTTGGAACGAGACAGGGTGGACAGTGCTCGCACTCTGTGACATTTCTTATAACTTGCCATCAAGTCACAATTAAATTGATAGTTAAAAAAAAAGGTGTTTTAAAAGTGCTCTAAAAGGAGGACTTCAGTTATACACTCTTAACAGTCTCTCTGATCTGCTACCAGAAGAAAAAAAAGAAAAGAAAGACAAAATCATGATGAAATGACCTTATGTGTGACCAGCCCACGTAACAAGACCTGGAAGAAAGTAAAGGGAGAAAATAAGAAATGTCACTGCAGCGAGAACAGACAGAGGAAGAAGGTGTTTGAGGTTGGAAATCAGTGGTTATGGGACACCAGCCACAGGGGGGAGAGGGAAAGAAAAATTGTTCTGGTGTTCTATTGCAATCTTCCAATAAAAACCTAGATTGACGAGAACAGGGTCCTCGGCGGTCTCTTGTGCGATAAGTTACATTTTCAACACAATAAGCAGCGCGCCCAACCGCTGCACATTTCCTACCTCCCTCATCCTCTGCAACAGAATTTACGGTCAGTGGTTAACTCCCATTATACCCTGGCTCAGGGCAAATGTGGTTCCCCCTTCCAAACAAGCCAAAGTGCCCTTTTTTGAAGCCAAGGCTTGAATGATAAAGCAAGAAAACAAAGAGCTTTGGCTAAAAAAATAAAAAATAAATAAAAAAAGACAGCGAGATCTAGGCAACAACAGATGAGGAATACTAAGAATAAAGAAGAGGGAAAAGTAAACAGCACAAGAATGCCCAGACAGCAAGAACACCAAGATTTAAAGAAAAAAAAAAAGTTGTATTGAAAGACAAAGAGGGAAAATAAAAACGAGTGCGGTACGAAAAGAGGAATCCATGGAGGTGGTAATCAGAAGAAAGACGGCGGTGGTAGACTCGAAGACAGAGGGAGAGATGAAAAATGTTCCCCGAGGGGCCCGAGTCCTGACTAATACAGAGAAGAAGTTCTATAAACAGCAGTAACACATAGCTCCCACAGATTCATCGCTCTCCGCTACATTACCTCCATCCTCTCGTCTTCACCTCTTAGCTCCTTTGCTCTTTGACCTTAAATCCTCGACAATGCAAAAAAGACATATCACCAGTAACATGTGACATGCTTATATAGCAAAGTTTACCTTTTAAATTCAGGCATTTAGCCTAGAAAAAAAAGAAGAAATTTATAGTTTATTATAGTCTCCTGTCTTCCCTTTAAAACAAAAGACTTTATTATGAAGCCTGGACTGGAATCCACTTTAAATAGTCCTGCATTAGAGATTTATGGATTTTAATAAAGGATGGGTCACGCAACTATTTCTCATCTTAAAATATTCTTCTTTCTGTGCCTGGTGGTACAACTGCCAGAAGGTGGCAACAATGTAAATAGAGGATACCAACCACTTTCAAATAAAAAGAAAAATATACAGACCCCCCAAAATAATGAGGTGGTTCTATAAATTGGTGTTGGACACAGCAAAGGTGTCCTGGGCATTCTGTGTGAAGTTAGGTTAATTAGGAAATTAGGTGCTAACCACCTTGATCCAGGACACACTCTCGATTCTAAAGTTCTGTTTCTGAGTTTAAAAAAAGTTCGACTTTTTTCTGATACGTTGCTAAACACCATGCTATTTAAAAAAAACAAACAAAAAAAAAGCACTGAACAACATGGACAGGTCTCTCTGTTTGCGGGTGTGTTTGTGTGGAAGGGACAGGATTCAAACGCCCTTCCCTAAATTTATTACACCGTATCTGTCAGATATTCAAACTGAATAGTCAGGACTTCACCCTCCGTGTTCGTTTTCCGAGTTTCTCACAGCTTCGATGGTTGCCTGCTGCTCTCCAAAGACACGCATGTGAGATGAAATGAAAATTCAAATTTGCCAACAACTGCATGAATCGGCCTGTTTGGATCGGCCCTGTGATGGACTGGAAGCCAGCATGAATAAATGCTAAAGCAGACTCCAAAATTAATAATTGACAAGCTGAGATTGGGTGTTTTTGTGACTTACCCCTGCCTGACTGCTTCTTTGCAGGTGTGCTACTGTCCCCCTTTCAACTACCCGCTTCACTCCCTTTTGCTTTATTCTGTTCGCTGGTTTCCTTTTAACTCCATTTCCTCTTCCTCATCTTTACAGATTTTTGTTAGAGCTTGACATTTAAACCCAAACCAAGCGGGACCTGCCTGGAGCAGACTTGGGTAAGCTTACACTGAGTTTTCCCATTTAATTGCTTGGCTTTGGGTGAGGGTTGTTTGAAAATGTTAAAGTACTCTTACCCTCTTTTAATGACGAGAAAATACTTAGCAGTGTTTGGATTGAGAGGTTTTGGATATTAACGAGTTCGGCTGTTGATTAGGCAGGAATTTGTAGAATCTGTGACATGCGGAGAACAATTTTAAGTGAATATCTGATTTTTGCACGTTGCAGCCTATGTTAACATCACTCTGTCCTTCTGCTTCCATGTTGTTTTAAGCTTCTTGCCTTTTTTGTGTCCTTTCACCGCAGTGGCGTCCATGTGTCACCACACAAGCCATATTGACAGAGCTCCTCGTCTCCGTCAGGTTGCGTTTTCTGCTTCGGGTCCGTACTCGTTCGTCCGCCTCACTTCTCCTCTGTCTCTTCCACTCGGGCTCTACGTCTGGCACTGCGTTTGTCTGCTTTGCTCATCAGCTTCCGCTCGGATGCTCCTTCTACTTGATGTGAGTTGTTTGTAGGTCTTTTGTACTTAAATGTATAGACTGTGTAACAGTTTCCATGTGTGGACCATCAAGTGGAAGGTTTGTGCGATTTATAGGTAGCACGGCTGGCATGATTTCCTTTGCTTGGTTCGACAGGAGTTTATTCTGGTATTGTAGTAAAACAATCCTATCATCACACAGAAGCGTTTCTGCTTTAGTGGAGACACTAATCACATTCACTACATTCAGCCTTGACTTGCCTGAATTGGTTGTTAGTGTAATGAAACTGACAATTACAGGCTACAGAGCAAACATTCCCTCTGTGGTCTTTCATAACCAGAGGCCTTTTCAGTGTATTTATTCATGCTTGGCCCTAAATGGTTCAACTCTACGTTCCTCCAGAGGACAATAAAAAAAAGTTACATGAGTCCATTTGGGAAAAAAAAAGAAAAAAGCAGCTCTAGGGAATGCTGTTTGCTAAATACTAAAAGGAAACACTGGCATGCAGTCTACCTTGACCCATATTAACAAGTCCTGAGAAAACAGTCACTACTTTTCTCCTCTCTACTAAGCAGAACCTGTTGCTCAGATTACATTAACAGCAGGTGAAAACAACTCGACGTGCCAAGCAGTGCTAACGCTGCACTGTTCAACTCAACTCTTACTACCGTCTCTTCCACAGGAAAATAAAGAAATTAATGAATGCGTTCCTGCAAAAACAGAAGTATGCGTTTTCTATCCAGGGAAGGCACCGCTGAGACCTTATTAGTACTCCGTAAAGCCAGAGCAGGAGTTTACACAACGTGACTTTGTAAAATCTGGAAGTGAAGGGAGAGACTAAACAGTTCTTCCACTGCTGGCGGAACACTGTGATCCAACTGGGAGCAGCTGCATCCCTTGTTTCAATAACACGGCAACAACATACCGCACCCTTTACAGTTGCGAGGATCAGTCGGGGAGAACCCGCAGGGAAAATGTCACGTTCTCCTTGGTGACGTTCTGGGATTCTACAAGACGGCCATGTTGCACATCAGACATGATGGCAACATTACACAGAATATGTAATCTTTCCTGCGCATCGAGTCAGCTGTCTTAAACATCAATGCTGAATCGAGTCTAGACAACAGGAAAGTCCATCAATCGTCCTCTGGGGAGGATAATATTTTGTTGCTTATTTAGTTCCCTTGGGGAATGATTGAGCTTGTACCCCACTACTTTCTTGCAGCGCCTATTTCCTAAGTGTGTAACAAGCTACTGTGCACAGCTGTCATGTGTCTAGGCAAAGCAGTGTGACTGACAGTCATTGTTCAAGACTGAATATGCATTTCTCCCTCCAGGACTGACGCATGCCAAATGAAGGACATTCCCCTGATTGATGACATCTATTTATAACAGAGCTCTCCCGTTTTGCTCTTGTACAGGCTTTCTCTACATTTCTCCCTGTCTGCCATGCTGACCTCTGACAGGCCCAGAGCTAGATTCCACCAGTGTGTAAACCGAAGGAGATGCTCTTGAATGCCGAATCAAGAGTTTTCATTAGAGTGGGGGGAGGAAAAAAAAATTCTGTTTTGCTGCAGAAATTATGCATAGGTAGGGAGGAGTAGGAGGGAAAGGGGGAGGTGGGGGTACTCCCAAGCACCGAGGTTAGATCACAAACACAATCAATAATGCACTGCCTATTGTGTTTCAGCACTGCAGTCAGCTCAGCTCAGTTCCATTCAAGTGAATCCACGGTGCAGGACTGGCCGAGCCCGTGCTAAGTCAACAGTTCACATGAAAGATGGGTCTTCCCGAAGGCACTGACAGAAAACAGCAAGGAAAGGAGAGAAAGGGATGATGGCCTGAGCAGATGAGAGGGAACAAAGGCGGTCTTGGCAGGAAAAGGAGGCACTGAGGGAGTGCACGGTTGCCACTGCTGCAGATGTTGTTTGTGAGTCTTTACACAATGTTGCATTCGATCTGCAGTTCACATAAAGAGATGGAGACGAAGCTGAGGCACATACTGGTAAAATGACATCTTCTGTGGTAAAATGCATCTTGCTGGTGTACGTCTTTAAGATCTCCTACACTGGCTTTTCACTACTTCCCCGCCGCAAACTATCGACGCCGAGCATCAAAATCCTTCCTAAACAGCTAATCCACCCCTCAGGCAGCATCAGCGGTTTCATCTTCAGCTCTGCGAACCAAAATACTGGTAATCGAATTGAATTTAAATCCTTCAGCTTCTGTCCCACATTGTTAATAGGTCCTTGGAGTGCATTAAAATATATATTGTCTCCACATACTTATTGCTACATGACATACATGTGGATTATTCACATTGATTTTCCGGGTAACCTTCAGTGGCCATGGTGACAAACAGTCTTTTCCATGTTACTGCCACTATATTGCCCTGTAATCCAGATGACTCGCCCTCTGGATTATTGATCTGGTCTTACGTGATATCCATCTTCGACGGCACGCTGCGATGCGACTGCGTATAGATCATTTATAAATAAAAATGTGGAAACTGCTACATGTAAGATCACAGAAATAACTCAACTGTGAAATGTATTTTCAAATTGCTTTCATGTGCTAAAACACCACAGGCACACTTTGTTTTTATTGTATTTTGTATCTGAGATAAAAGCAAATCTTATTTGATTGTGCTGGAAAACCCTGAGCGAAGATGTTGCCTATTACAAAGTTCTCCAATTCAAACAACCACATGGCTTAGAAATTCTAATCATATCTCTGTGAATACACGATCCTGGAGAATCACATAAACCTACGAGGCACATTCTGTACAAAGTGCACATCGATCTTGCTCAGCTAGCGCAGATATAATCCCAGGTCTATAAACTGGCAGGGTGGTAGTTAGATCCCGCGTGCTTGTGTGTGTGTCGGTAATGGTCCAGTTTGGTCTCGGTCTGTCCGGAGGTAGAACTCTCCTCCCCTCTACACTCCTCCTTTCCTCCTCAGTCTGTCAGATCTGATCCTCCCAGTGTGTCCTCTGTGGTGTCTGCTTCTGTTCCCCTTCCTGTCGGTGAGCTGAGGGCCAGCAGAGGGGAACGGGCTGCCAGCGTCTTGGCCTGGTTGCCTGGCTCCCCACAGCCTAGTCATTACTGCTGGCTAACAAGCAGAGAGCGGGGGACGTCTGCGGCTGCTCTTTCCCTTAACTAACAAAGAAAAAGACCTCATGGGTAACTGTGGTAGTAGCAGCGGCACAGAGGCACGGGCTCCTGCTGGACCCATAATGGTGCCTTCTCATTATAGGCTGTCTCCCGGGGGAGAAAAAAAAAAGTTGCACACGCTGGGTTACAGGTCCTTTCAACTAGGCACTATTGGACTACCGGGGGAGTGAGGAAGGAACATTATGTACACAACCTGTGACATGCCGTTGCTTTGAATTATCTTTATGTAGCGATGCTTGCGTTCGAGTCTGTGCATGTGCTCTGTGTAACTCTCACGTGCGCTCAGCTGGATGTTTACACACTTTCATATTTACGCTGGTGCCAGAGACATCAGGGGAGTTCCTCGAAAGGGGTGGGGGCGTTTGAAATGCGTTTGACTTCATTTGATTTGATTCCAGCGGCTCTTTTAGAGACCGAGGTGTGTGTGAGTGGGAAAAGCAGGACTTTGAGAGAAATTATACCAACCATGCACACAAGCAAATTAGGCTTCATTAAATGCAAAAAAACTTGTGGTATAAGCAGCATTTTCTAATAGTTGGCAGTCAGTTTTAGTAATGGGCGATGGAGGCGTGGAATATGCTTATTAATGGCTTGTAAAATACATCTAAATCCGCGGCCCACTGCTTGTTTGACACCTGTTTTTATTAATTTTCAGCTTTGTGTCCAAACTGATGTAGGCTGTACTTTGGCTGCATTTCTGTTGACATTTCATCGACTCAGCTCAATATCTTATTTTCACTCAGCCAAGAAAGTCCCTCGCCGTTTCAAATTAATACGAGTAATGTTAGCTAACTTAGTCATGCAAATTTGCCATACTAATCCTTGAAACACTGTCACCGTACTGAATATGTTCTATGTTCTTTGGATGGTGCTTGTCTCCAAACAAGAGATAAAATATATACCATGAGATCTGTAAATTCTAATGAAATCCCATGCAACAGTTCTGCAATACAAATTGTACTTTTGTGAAGCCTTTAAGGCACTTTTTGTTAACCGTGTCAGAAGTTTATTACTGCAACTTCACAGGCTGTAATTTGTGATAGGGTTATACTGGAATATGCAGTATTGGAAGTGTTTTAATCTTTATTTAAAACAACAAGAATATACTTTTAGATTTTTTAACTTATTTTTTGGCCAATACAAAAGGGGCTCCACAAAATGTGCGTCATATTCAAGGCTATTTTATTAAAAAGCATTACAACTTACAAGTTGATGTAATTATGTGCACCCACACCAATTTTACATACAAGTACAATTCATTATGCTAACTGTAGTTCAATAATTCACATATACTTCAATCTGGCTTTGAATCTGTAGCTTTTCATTTAAAATTGCAATAAAGAAAACTGCCTGGAGTCAGAAAAGAAGCAAGAATAATTAGATCCAATTTCCTCCACCTGTGATACATTGAAGTTTGGCTATGCAACATTTTAAATATAATAGCAAGTCCTTCATTAAAGTTAAACTTTTGTAAAAGATACTGGTACTGCATAGTAGTGAGTTCCAGCTTTACTGCGGCATAAGATCACTCAGAAAATAAATGAATCTATTTAACACTTTTATCTTGATTTGCCATCAAGACAAAGGCAGCTGGCAAGAATGACTTTGTTTATATATCATTTTAATTACCAGGGTTGGAATCAACCTTTGAAAGTCTTGGTTTTCTATTTTTATAGATGTAGCCTTCATATCCAGCTTGATCTGGGTGGAGCCGCTAATATTCACATTCACTGTTGCTGAACGTGCTTAATGTTGTAAAACTGTCAGTAGAGCAATCATATAAAATATCCAAGATCTTACAAGCTCATGTTGTGGTTGATGGAACCACTTAAGCTGAACTTACTTGACAAGTTAGCCTATTGTTTATGAACAAAATGCAGTGTTCTGTGACAATGACACGGCATGAATTAGTTTTCGCCAGCTCTGCGTAAACGTATAGTAAACGTTGATTGGGAAAAACAGTTTGATTCTATTAAGTTCTTGTAGAAGTTTCTAGAAATCGTCAGAACAAGGACATTTGGGGCAATGCAGGCCATACTGACCAATCAATTGACCAGATGACCTGGACAATATAGGTCTATACTCCAAATTTGATCTCTTTTTGATTACAATGACCATCATTAATGGCAAACAGGCTTTTTATTCACATTCACCTGTTATTGCAGTGAATGTTCGGTAGATGGCATATGGTAGCCCACTGCCATGTGAGCTACCATCTGCCATCTACTCAAGAGAAACTTTGTGGAGTGAATGAATTTCCTAAATAAAGCCTTCTGAAATCTTTCATTTAAAAAAAACAACACACATAATTAGCATATATAAAGTCTAAAACGCCTTGCAGAGTTGTTAATTTCCCTAGACTTCCCAGTTTAAGTCAGTATGCACAGAAAAGCTAGTCATCCTCATTCCTTTTAGTGGCTTAACCACAGATGTTCCATACCAGCCACTAGTTACTTCCTCAAAATCCAGACGTGCCATATGCACCCAAATCACATGGGTGATCTTTGGCAGGCTGCACACTGTGGCCTGTGCAGCACAGCTGCCTGGAGACCAGAACTCTGACCCTGGTAATGCTTCTCGGTGGGGGGTGGGGACAAATCTATATTTCTGAATATAGATGTATACTGCCCGGCTTCTCTGCTGGGACCTACACATGCTACCACCTCCCATCACCTACCCTTTCTCCTCCACAGAGATCATTACAATGTAATAATGTGACACTGTTGCCAAGGTTACGTGGGGCTGGGAAGGGCTGGGGGTGGGGCAGTATGCATATGGCTACATTGGTGATATGAGACAAAACATTACCATGAGCTGTCGAATATGAACGCTATACGTGAATGTTCACTGGAATTGTTTTTGATAGCAGATACTGTGAAATGTAACTAGGGACTGCAGCACTCCTGCCTGGCCTCAGTCAGAAGCCCCAGCAGGAACCTGCAGCCCCCCGCCAACACCTTGCTTTCCAGCTGCCACTGTGATTTGCTCACCTCGTCTCTATTGCACGTGGAGATAAGTTGAGGTCGAGCAAAAAGAAGCAGTCACCCAGAATGCGTTATCATTTCCCAGGTATTTGATACATGCACAACCGCAGCTATCTGCTACAATTATTGCTCAAGGGAAGGTTCAATGCTTTAATCTAATCTAATGACAAATTAAACGATTAGCGTGGGGACTGAGTAACCTCTTCTGTGTTCTGTTCACCCATAGCCAAGCAAGTCTCATTTTATCTTTCCTCCGCTCAGTGGATGCGGCTCTGCAAAGGTCAGAGTTAGCTGCAAGTGTCACTGGCTTGATGCATCGTGTTGTTCTGTATGTGCAAGGGTGGCTCTGCTGCACCCATGGCTCACCAGCCATCTGCAGCCCACTGAGGGACACATGATGATGATGACTGAGTCACCCATTAGCCCAAATTAGAGCCATCCTTCCACCATTCAAGACAGGGCCGCTGGCAATGCCACGCCGTCAAAGCCATTACAGAAAACACGCGCTAAACTGATTTCACTCTGCAAATACCATTAGCTGGTGCCCCAAGATTATAAATATCCGAACTCCCGATTTGATGAAGAAAATGAGCTTGGATGGGGAACCATGTTAAGAAAATCCTGCATCAATGTCATGGACTTCTTCACTGGTTGCCCGAGGGCAGAGAGAGGCACATAATGGCTACAACAAGTCAAAGAAGATGAAGGAGCAACAACGGTGGCCAGAGTAGATGAATATGAACAGTTATGCTTGCTGCAGGAGTTTAGGGAAGTGCGTTAAAGGTTCCTGAAATAAAAATAAAAACATCCTTTTTTTTTAAAGAAAAAAACAAAAAACAAACAAACAAAAAAAAAAAACCAAACAGAAGCTTTACAATACCTCCCCACCCCAAAAAGAAAGAAAAAAAAATCACTGTTTAAAATTATATAGATATGAGTAAGTGCTCTCTAAAGTGGCTGCAAAAAATGGTGGGACATGCTGTTCAAATGGCCTTGGTTTGGTAAACAACTGTCCTACATGTGGGCCAATTTGTCAAAACAACACAGCCACTTCAAGCCTGGGAAATTGCCATTTTGTTCATACAACCTATTTTGATCCACTCATGTTTCTGTTTTGCCACAAACGCACCCCAACCCGCCTGCCTCTTTCACCATCTCCTTTACTTGAGGATTCCTGTTGAATGCCAAAAACCGTTGCCTAGCAACTAAATATTCACCCTGCAGAAATCTGCTAGATTATTATTTCTTTCCAAGTTCCACATTTCTGAGAGGAAAGAAAAAGAGAGAGAGCGAGATATCTTTGTGATGTGAAGTTTACAAATCCCGGTTGTGCACAAGCAGTGGTATGCTCTTCAAAAGAAATGTACAACCCTCCGTCACATCTACAGAGCTAAAAACAGCTGCAGACACACCCCGGGTGTTTCAGGGGAGAATTAGAAAAGTGTTAAAAAAAATTAAATCACTAATACCAACTTAACGTGCTCGGTGTAAACATGCCATCACTGATAAGTTAACCTCCATTCTAACAACCGCTTTAAAGGCTGCTCTTGGAGTCAGCTGTTTCAATTAAGATGATGAAATTGGAACTTTTCATACAAAGTCTGATTACTGATGAGATGTGTGCTCCTCCCAACAAAACACTGGTCTTGCTGAAACCAGAAAAGTCTGTATTCTGCAACTGGTTGGCGAGTTGGTGATTGCAGTCACAAGTGTGAAATTGGATGCAAAGACACTGACTTGACTACAAACACTTGCAATGTACTTCTAAATTGTGAGAAATGAAACCTAAACTATTGAACGCGAATATTCCACATTGCACTTTTCTGGTTTGCATCGAATTATTTTTCTAGTTTCAACTTTAGCTCAGAGAGTAAATGGTAACTGTTTGCAGGCAAGTCTATATCTTCCATGCAAACCATGGGCGACTACAGCAATGTGCTAAAAGGTTTTCAATGCAGCAATGGTTGAAGCTAATTTCACCTAGCGACAGCCAACAAACTCCAGCAATCAATTGTCAAATATATGTTTTCCTTTAGCAACTGGATGTTGCCAACCAGTCTCCAGGCCTGTGTGACTGAGGTCTTGCTGACTTTAACCAAAATACTATGTTCTACATCCCAGAAATATTATTGTATGGTTTTCTATAGGGAGAAATATTTAAAAGTGGGTATAAGAGAGTTTCTAAAAGTCACTATGTTGAAAGCTTTCAATTTTTCCATCCTGCATTGTCAATGAGTACTCAATATGACCAATAAAAATGTGAACAATACCACTTTGTGTTTTACTTCGCTTAGTCAGATTAAGTGTATCTATAACTGTCAGGTCAGGTCATACTTATGAGTAACATGTATGCAAGATTTTATCAAACTGTCTTTATTTCTATAGCGCCGATGATCTTTTCTAAATCGTTAGAATCTTTCCTAAATATAGACCATTAAAGGTAAAAAAATAGCCAACAAATGAACTTGTTTTTCCCCTTGAAGACTGAGCGTGTGCCTGTGGCTAACCAGCAGTGTGGGCTGCACTCTGGACTCACAGTAATATGTCTATTTATTCAAGACAACAAAGGCTCACTGTGAAAAATACCACTGGGTGGAGACTTGATGCACACAGCAAACATTGTAGTAATGTATCATTTCCAGTCCCTATCTGAGTCTGATTGTAGAAGCGATGTGCCTCATGCTGTTGGCAGCAATTTTAAAAAACCTTCCTGTGAATACATTTCACACTAATTACTAACTTAGATGTTTTACTTCTGTGAACAAGTTTTTCCCCCTTTTTTGGCAGTACTGCATCTGTTAACAGCTGGAGAGACATTATTTGCTTTAATCTTGCGCACAAAAGTAATGTGACTTCAAGTGAAGACAACATATATTATTGTAATCATAATGAACCTTTATGGATAATCACATTTGTGTTTTGTGCTTTATAAATTCACAAATGCATGTAAAATGAATGTATATGTGTGTAAGACTACTCCCAATTTTAGGGTGGAAATCATTCATTTAAGGGAATTAATTACTAGTTGAGGGATACAAGTTAAACATTCAGGGTTAGGAATTACGCTAGGGAAAAACTATCAAACATTTTGGCAAAGCCCTCTGGGATCTGTCTGTGAAGGTTCTCAAGTCATCCAGGTCATCGTGGTTTAAGGATCTTGGAAAGAAAAGCGTCTGGACTTCTTTAAGTTGCTTGAAGACATTTTACTTCCCATAGGGCTTAAATCTGGGACTCTCCACCATTTGACCTTAGAACTGAAGAAGCTTCTCGGATGAGAGGTGCAACGTCTTCAAGCAACTTAAAGAAGAAGACGCTTTTCTTTCCAAGCTCCTTAGACCCCTCTGGGGTCTGCAAAATTGTTGAAGTAAACATGTACATACATCCTGATGAGGGCTAAAACACATAAACTGTCAATGTTGCACATTTGGTAAGAGAAAGCAAATCACTGACATTTTAGAAAAATCAATCTGTCTCTACTGGGATGTGCTTGAATCTGTCTTTTCACTAACATTGATTGGATGTCCTCCGTAAAAATATTTAATGAAGCATAGGAGACTTCTGAGGTTTGAAATAAATGCATTTGCACATCCACCGTCATGACTACTACTCAAGGAAATAAGAGAATAAGTGTAGCACACAAACAACTAGGGGAAGCCGTTATTCTGACACCTAAACAAGTCTTCTTATCTGATCTAGCTTGTATGCTTTGTTGCTTGTTAAGATAATGCAGAAATATGAAAACAAAAAACGATGGCGAGAAAGCAGGTTTGAAGCCGGCAAACAGGTTAGTATTAATGCTCTGTTGATGGTCCCATCAAGAGATTCTGAACCTCGATAGAGATCCTTTTCACTCCCTAAAGTTTTAGATGTGTCAGAAAAATCGCCACCACTGAAAGCCTGCTATACCTTCACGCTTATGCAAATATTTATCTAAATTCACACGCCTTAATTCGACACGAGCAAGCCGATGTTGAATGGCTTTGGATGCAAAATGCTAATTACCCCTAAACGAAGCAGGAATAATGAACTCGTTAGCATGCTCAGCCTACTGGAATTCATTACACCACCCGACTCCTGATGGAGCAAAACCTGATCTGTTTTCATTCCCAACCGCTCCAAGCTATGTAGGCTGTTATGTGTCCAGCAGACACTTAAAACTACTTGTACACATAGAGCAAACCCAGAAGTATGAGTTCCGCTAATGAGAATGATTGCTCTCGTGTCTGCTTCCCACTGCCTCATGTGATTACACAGGACTTTTCACAGTAAAGCAACATATGCACGCTCAGGTTAGAGTCATACAGCAGAACGCTTACTGGGGAAAAACACATAGCAGTAGTTAACGAACCAAGATTAATGAAGTAACAATTAGACTGATTTTAAAAAACGGATCGTTTTCTGGGACACAAGCTACTTGATAAGTTAAATAATTGTGAAACAGACAAGTGCTCTCTGGAGAGTGCTAGACTTTCCTAAAAAATGTTTCAAAAAATTCTATTTAAAACGCTTCTCCATGCGTGCATCATTACTGAGGCAATTACACATCAGTTTTTACAAAGTTACAATTTCTGTTAAATTACAGCTGAGGAAAGCTTGAGACTTTTGATTATTAGTCATTACTTTTGTCAATTTGTAATCTTCCACATATATTTCAGTGGTAATCTTCTGCTTCATATTAAATACGGTTGTTGGTAAGAATTGCAAAAACTCTATTCCACATGAGGAAGTTGCTTTCTTCCTCATATTGTTTCTATTGTTCAGAGGAAACTTGCTCTGGTTGCCTATAGTTCCAATCCATTTGAGCAGACCAACAAAAAACAAGACATGCTTTCATTAATTATGGTTTAAAAAAGGTTCTTTTTCACAGCAATGGCATCACACTGATGTTTAAGCAGAATCTGACACTTTCAAATTAAACTAAAAATTGACTTATCTCTATAAAGCAACCCATTCACAAAACACCCCTAGCATACTTACTCACATACTAGCATAATTACTTTACACTCCTGTGCTTAGGTAGGTCAAGGACAGATCACAGAGGCAACCCCATTCAGCATTTGTCCTTTTTATCTACGGTAAATGCTTGCAGGCAATCTGCCTGTTTGTCCAGCGTTTGAGTCAATCACACCCCCAAACAGGCTTACAATCAATACACACATTGCTGATTACATTTCAGATGGGTATTTGGGGGGTAAACATTTGAATGACAGTACAAACACACACAGTGCTGTGACAGACACTGCTCTGATCCTTGCCAAGTCTGTCACACTGCAGCAACTGTAGTTTCACGATCACATTCTGCCACAACGCAGCTATGCTAGCTATTTACGCAATATTGGCACCCTGTACCGCTGGCAATTTATGACCATAAACTAATTCCATTGTTGCCGTCCTTGTGACTCACTCTGGATACAAGCATTGGCTAAATGACTAACAGCTTTTGACTAGTATAATTCAGCACCTAGCAGTGAGGCAGCTTTATTAAAGTTGTAGGGTACCTGGTGACACCCAAAGAGAGTTTCAGGGCTAAAGCAGTTATTAGAAACAGCTGGGCCGCATATGGGTTAATGTAATGGTTTTGCATGTTGAGCAGAAGTGGCGTTAATCTCAGGCTATCAGAGAGTCATCGACAGAGCAGACCCGCCGCTTCATCTCTCTCATGCTCAGTGTCCCTGGCCCTGCATCTCCTGCTCTCCTTTTTCCACTCCCCTCTAAGCACCCATCAATTGAGGCAGTGAAGCCATCAGTGCCTACGCTTACCCCGCCTGTCTCATTGCTTGGATGGCCATGTGTATGTGAGAGAGGTTTAGTCTTTGAGAGTGCTTGTGTGTGGAGACCTCTGATTGGACTCTACAGCAAAAGCTGGAACATTAATGAACACTGTCTGTCACAGCCGCAGTCCTCTTTGCAGATCTCTCACCCATCATTCTGGATGGATCAGCATGGCCAGATCTAAATGGGCTCTCCTTTCCTTTTATTTTTCTCATTCGTATGACGTGCTGCGCTGGCTAGAGATCGCCAAGATCAGTGGGGGTATCAAATCCTGACACCCAGCAGCTTCTCTGCCCATCTCCCAGAAGTGTTTGTTACAGCTATCCTGGCAGTGCTTAAATCAAATCAAGAGACAGAGGTGACGTGTAATACTGCTGGAGGCTGTCAGATTTTGATAAATGACCTATACTACAGATATTGCAGTACTACTTTAAAATGGTCCACAAAATAAGTGGGCTTTACAAGATTTTTGCTTTATGCCTGCAAAAGAAAAAAAAAATAAAATCAGCATTTAGTTGTACATCAATACCTTTAAATACCGAAGAATTCAAATTCTAAAATGAATAAAAACTGAAAATGCTGCATGAGAGACTGCTTCAGTTCATTGAGGTTTGTGGGCATTTGTTTATTCACAGGTTTCTTTAAGGTCCCACCACAGGTTCAGGTCTAGATTCGGACTTGGCCATTGCGACACTTCCATTGCAAGTCTTTTCTTTTTTAGCCATTCGGTTGCAGATGTGCTGCTGTGCTTGGGATCATTGTCATGTTGCATGATCTATTTTTAGCCTAGCCTTAGCTGTCAAACTGCTGGCCTTTGACAGACATTTGTATCTAGAACACTTTGGTGTACTGAGGAGTTGACGGTTGACTGTGGTGCCCAGATCCCATGGCTACAAAAGACCAAATCATCAGCCCTCCAACCACTGTGCATTACAGTTGGTAGAAAGTGTGTGTGTGTGTTTTTTTCTTAAGCTGTTCCTTATGGTCAAATATCTCCAAATATCTCAGATTCACCTGTCCAAAAGATACTGCTCCTAAACTTGTGGTTGGTTCAGATTTAACTTTATAAACCCAAGCTGTGTTGCCTTGTTCTGTTTAGAAAAAAAACCCCGAATTTCTCTTGGCAACCCCTCTAAACAAGTCATTCTTGTTCAGCTTCCTGAACCGTCATGAACTTTAACATGCTAACTGAGGCCTGAGATGTAGCTGTTGAGGGTTTTCTTTTCTTTCTTTTTTAAACTATCTGCACTGCACGGCCTGACCTTGGATTTCATTTTCTGGGACATGAGCTCTTGTGTTAACACACACCTGAATGCTTCATTTCATTGACAGCACCTGGGTGCTACTTCCAATTAATCCATTAATTCCAATGGAAGTCAAAAAGGTGTACTTTTTCAGAAAACTGCAGAGTCCTGCGAAAACGTTCTTTTTCACATGACTAAGTGGTACAGCCAAAACACAATGTGGTATTTAAATAACAAAAACACATAAACAAAAGAGAAGCGGAGTTTGCTTGAACACGAGGAGAATACTAGCCTTCATTAGCTCTGGCAACAGTTACTAAGATTCACACTGCTCACTCAAACTTCATGCCACTCAGGTGTGGATATATCAGTGGATTAGAGTGCCACTGAATTTTAATTTTAAAGTATTTTATTTCTTTATGGTTGTACATGTCTATTACTGTGTTTATGAAAATCATAAATCAACATGACATTAAGAATGGAAAAGTACCAGTTTATTTACTTTACATCAACCAGCCGGCATACATTTCTGCCAGTGGCTGCACAATATCTCAGTCATTTACAGCTGGCAGTAAAGAACCAACAAAGGTAGTCTTTAGAAATATTTTTAAGGGGATGGAAATGAATTTAACACATTTGCTACACATACTAGGTTTTAGTCAGTAATCCTAAATGCGACTTTTGTGTGGTTACAAGAAAGTGCCAAAGGCCATCTTTTGAACTGTAAAATTTAGTGTTTTATTCAGTAACGGCCCGTCAAGTGATTTTCAGTGCTAGCAGTTTCTGCTGCCATCCCTTGTTTTCTGTATTTGCAAGATAACATCAGCAATTTAATACCGTGCAAGGAATAAAAAGGTTAGATTGCTGCATCCTCAGTAATTACTGAAACAATAACAATTTGAATGCTTTTGCTGACAAATAACTCAATCTCAACCAAGTTTTTATCCTTAAATTTATGAAATATCTAAACTAATGGCCTAATATTTAAGAGCCTTTAAATAAGTCAAATTACATTTTTTTGTTTTATTTTGCTCCATGCTTTATTACGTATTTCTGTTTTTTTAACTAAAAAGAAAGACCTACCATTTATGGGTTTTGTTATCTCATTGCAACAGATTTTAGGATGCAGATAAGAAAGTATGTACCAGATCCAAACGCAATAATATTTCAGCATGAGGACTGCACAAAGCCAAAATTAGTCTTGCAGAAGCCAAATCTGAACAATGACCTCATACTACAGGACCCTGCAGAACAGCAGGACATAGTTAAGAAGCACACAGCCACATGATGTCAACCTGCATAACATCTATCCGCTTCACATTAGGGAGGAGCACTTATTATGAATGTGCAAGGTTACAGTACGAGGAGGAATTTGTCCCTACCCCCATGTTTTATTTAATGAGCCTGGGGTTGGCTTGATTTGATTTGCATGTGCTTATTACAGAATCACGCAGCAACATTGCTCATGCCCACACACTCCCCAATATAGTGACATTTTGATTCCATTTTTTGCTTGGCTTGCCTGTCAGTGTATGCGAGCAGAAGGACCGTGACTCAATTTTCCACCGAGGAGTCTGCCGCTGCTGCCATTTGTATGCACTTTCACATCAAGGGCGGAAGTTCTGCTGCTCAAAGTGCATGTGAGCATATGCGTGCGTGTGATCTGAGGTGTGTCGTTTGAAGCCGAGTGTGCGTGGAAGAGTTAGCTCCCTTGTGAGGGACAGCTCTGAAGAGAATAATGCTGATGTGGTCCCTCTAACCGACAACAACCAAAGAATACCAAGTGAGGAGACGGCGGGATACGAACTACATGAAAAGGCCTAAAAATCTGCAGCCAGTTAGTGCAAGTCTTTGATAAAAGAAAAAGAAAGGGGGAGGGGAAAAAGGACGAAGATATAAAAATTCTCATGTCTCTTTCTTCTTTTAATCTGAAAATGACATGGATGCTCATACCATACTTGGCAATTAATAACCCCCGGGGCGGAAACGTGTCTCATTTTTGATGATGTCAGTGCTTTGCGGTGAGGGACAGGTCAGCGCCAGCGCCACGGACATCAGAAGCCTGTAGCTCTGCGGCGAGATGTCAGCCCAGCTAGCGCCATCACCGTGTGATGAGGCCTGGACAGCCGCGCACGGGGGCCAAATGTGACAAGGCAAGCAGAAACGGGGATGATTCAACCCTGCAGTAAGGACGGAGACAGGGAGGGAGAGCGAAATGCAAGGAGAGGGGGAGGCGGTTGTGGGAGGATGGGTACACAGAGCACATGGCGAGGAAGACTAAAAGGGAGGGGATGAAAAGGAACAGGGGGAATGGGCAGCAGGAGAGATGATCATGATGGGGATTTAAAAAAAAAATTGGGAGTTTATAATAAACAGCACAAAAGAATTCACTTGGGGGGTGAAAGGAGGAATGTATTAACAGAACAGTGTGGAGTGAATGAAGCACGTTAATGAAAAGGGGTGCTGCTGAGCATAGAGAGCAAATGGGAATACATCTTTTGAATAGCTGAGGCTTGTAGCAATAATGAGAGAAAGGTGTGATGATGGGAACCAAATTAAAGGATTAACACGTGGCTTGAATCAAGGTTGATAAATGGAGACCAGGAACAAGTCAAACACATGGCAGTATGACCAGAAGTTCCCCCCAATGATGCTAAATGACCCCCCCACCACCACTGGTAAAGTACACACTATCCAACCTGCTCGGGCACAGCTGTGGCATACTGTAAGAAACAAACATGTGGTTCTCCTGCAGGACTCCCCCAGTGAATCTGAGCTGCTATATGAATGTGAAACAGGGCATTGCAAAACAAGAGCGCACATCCTCTGCAGACTTTCACTGAATAATTTAATGATCTGTGTTTAAAAAAAAAAAGAAGAAGAAAGAAAGAAAGAAAAAAATTCAAGTCAGTTTTTCCTGTTTTTGTGTTGCTGACATATCCGGCAAATTCAATCTTTGGACCATTTATAAAAGCTGTTTCATTTTCGCCTACAAGATAAATATAGTGAGTGCCTGGTGGGTCTTTCCCATGACTAAAGCTTCTGCACCAGGAACCTGCTAGTGATTCTTCCCTTTTTTGCTGTACAAATTTACATGATTCTCTATCTCTGTTTTGTGGGGGTTTTTTTTGTTTTTGTTTTTTACTTCCTTATTGCGAAAATGCAAATCTAGAATTTGACTGAAAAAAGGAAGAGTTTGCTTGAAATGCTGGCCGTTTACTACGCGTTTGTTTACAGAACACCAGGAAACAAGCTATTTTTAAAACCCTAAAGTTTTCGATTTGACCAGTGTAAATGTCAGATGCCGAATTGCATGATGGTCCTTATCCTGCCAGGTCCCTAGTGTGATGTCCAACTTAAGACAACATCCCAGCTTGATTCTCCAGAGATTTTTCCCAGACTTCATGTGCCAAAAAGGCCAAAAAGACACCACACCTGTTTCAAGTAATTCAAGACGGGACTAAGTAATTTTAACTATAAAAAATAAAAACAAAAGAGACTGACAAAATGACTGGTGAGGCATCAGTGGTGATAGGGATGCTACACCTGTCTGCTGTGATGATGAGATATGTAAGAGCTAAAGCAAAGCCATTAATGTACTGGTCGATCTACGTTCCAACCTTCACCTATGACCACATTAGATTGTAGACCAGCAGAAATGAGCTTCTTCCAAAAGGTAGCTGAGCTCTCCCTACGAGAAAGGAAGAAAAGCTAAATCACTCTGAAAGGGTAACGAAACATCAAGTTGAAGTTGATTTGGTTTAGCCATCTGACCAGGAAACCTCCTAGAGGCTAAGTTATGCGTTTCTGGACTTGCCCTACCACAAGGTTGTGTAATGACATAATGATGCTCTTGTATTGTCTTGTCTTTTGAATCCAGCACATCTCTCTACTTTATAGCAGTGTTTTCACCCAAACTGCTTAAGCAAAATAATGGAGAGTCATAACAAAGTTTATGTATCCTTCCTCATGTGGAAATATCATTAATGGTAAGCAGCAGCAGCAGCAATTTTTTTTTTACTGTAGTGGAGGCTGCAGCCAACAGGGACTGCCAGTGGCTTTTGTGAGATGGGGTCTAACCCTAGCAGATGGTGCAAGCCCCACCCACACCCACCCCATTTATTTATTTATTTATCTATTTGGTTTTCAGTTGGATTAAAATTAAACACATAAAGGAAATGGCCCTAAGTAATTATGTTTAAATGACTTAAATAGTGACCACAGTAATCAAAATGACATTATCCCTATCCACAGTCATTCATTTACATATATAAACTTTAAAGGTTTTCGGGCTCGTGGCTTTCTCAGAATTAAGCTTTTCAATAGAAATAGAAAGTGTTTTGTAGCTTTGACCTTTTCAGTATATTTCACTTTGCAATTCACTTTGGAAGTAAGTGCCAGAAATCCCTAAACTGTACTTGCTACAAGATTAATACTAATGAGAATTTTTCTATGTGTGCAAAACATTTTTCTCTTCATTTGCAATTTTGTACTTTGCTAAAGGGAGCAGGGGCTGGAAGGACACGGGGAGTGTCATGTGAGCAGAAGGCGTGGAGCCGACTCCAATGGCCATCTGGAAAGTTGGTGGGAGCTCAGGATCTGACAGGGAGCGCAGACTGTCACCTCATATCCACACCTGAGCTCATGCCAGTGTCTGCCTTCATGTGTGCGGAAAGAGAGAAAGAGACGGCTCGAGTACAAGCAACGTTACAGTTATCAGGAGGCCATGATGAGTTTGTGTGACTCTACATATCTGTCAGCAACCCGTGTTTATATAACGGGCCGTGAGAAATAAAGGAAGCGCAGGGGGACAGATGGAGAGAAAATGAGATATTGTAAGTGTGTCAGAGCATATTGACGGGGGCATCCCTTAACAGAACTGCTGGTCCTTTGATATTAATCACATGACCTGAGCCTTTTGCATTCACATGCCACAGAAAATCATGAAGAGGCTGACAAATATGATGAAAAACATGAAATGAAAATATTAATGTAGCAGGAGACAGAAGAATCCACGGCGAGAAACAAACAAAAAAAAAAAAAAGCAACGTTTTTAAACTCATGGCCACGGAATTAAATGAGATCAATGCTTTACGGAAAAAGGGAAGTGAACAGAAAACCAGCTAGAATCCTTCACCACTTTTATTCTAGGGCAGCGGCCTCTCTCAGGCAGAGCTAACTGCCTCTAAAGCCAGTGGCAAACCTACTGTAAAATTAATTTCAGTGCTTTCTCAAAGACAGAAAGAGACATTTTAAGGCTAGAGAAAGAAAACAAAGCTCCATGGTGGCACTGGAGTTCAGTGTGGACAGGCAGGAAGACTGCCTGGAGCAAGTCCTTTGCAAACATGTCTCCACTAAACGACTGCTGACTGTGCAGTCCTGATGGGGCATTTACTCAAATTTCATATTAGCAGTTATTTATTAACTTATTTGCATTTAGCCTTTATTTGACTGACTTAGAAACATTAATTACGCCTTCATTTAACTGGTTGTCTGTAAGGTTAAGATGCAGCTCTATAAAGAGGAGCTGTTATGCTTTTTCTTTATTTGTTTACAACTCTTGGCTTTATACGATGTGCATGAGCGGAGACTGAACGTACAGGAGCACCACCTACCCATTACTTAAATCTTCTGGTTGCAAAGGAAAGCCAATCAGCCTTAATGGGAGCAGGAAGGAAGCTGAAACAGCTTTGTCCAGGAAGTGGATTAACTGAGGGGCTGCACAAAGACCCTGCATGAGGTAAATAAGGATTACTTTTAAACCGCAAAGCTACTCTTACAGGGCCCAGGAATAAAGTTATGGAGTTGAGTATGAACATAATAGGTCCCGTTTGCAGAGAGGCTTACAGCTCCAGCGTTTCCATCGTCTTCAGCATCCAGTAGTCAGCTTTTTCAAAGCGTATCATTTACGGCATTAGCTTGATAAAAGGGTATCCTCACCTTTTCAGCATCCCCTCATATAGTGATTCATTCCGCTGTTCTCTTACCCAACTGTGTTTTAACTGTGTGCCTGACTTGACCCGTTTCCATTAGTGTAGTAGAGCTGGAAAAAGATGTTCCTAAACAATGAAATATCTCATAGCTCCAGTTTAGAGCCTTTAGTTTATTTGTTCTTTTTTTATTTGGACAGACTTACATTCCAAAACACAAAGATTTAAACTGAAAGCTTACAAAACTCAAAACTGTTATTTTATTTTCTTATTCAGCTTAATCAGTTAACGATTTAAACCTCTATTTTTCCAGTTTCCCAGAGTTGTGTTGACCAATGCTTTAGACCGCACATGAACAAGCAATGCAAAGCTGCATGCTGTGAGTGTACACAAATCTGCCCGCTGTGCACTGGTCCCCTGCTTCTCCTTCTGGCAAGTTTGACTGATGCCATTACACCACTGCCTTAAGCCTGGTTAGAGCAGGTCTGACACAGTCTGGGTCTAGTGCTTCTTGCAGTGTAGCCACCATAGTAGGTCAATACACAAGCTAACACAATCATGGAAAAACACACACTAGTATGCATACAAAACATCCACACTGTGGCCCCCTTGGCTATATAACTCCTCTTTCTCTGCCTCCGATATAATATATGTTGTTTGTTTGCTGGATCTGTGCTAGCCAGCAGCATTACCCTGATGCAGCCAAGCGTAGACTGCACTGGACACACACTATGTCAACGGCAGTAAGCAAACAGAGCACTGCACTGCCAGAGATGTGGAGCAACAAATCTATACCTTTCACAGAATGGGAGGCTGCGGATGGAGGGGGGTGGGGGTAGAGGGTATCCAGCTACAGTATATGATAGAATTTGATAAACAGCAAGGGTCGGGAGGTAGGTCAGCACACCATTTAGTTATTCTGACAATTTTGATCCATTGTGTGCTGGGATGAAGCACTGGGTGTCGCCTGAGATGAGAAGGCTTTTAAAAAAAAAAAAAAGTAAAAAGAAAGAGCTGGCAGGAAGCATAAAACAAACAGAGACAGTCTTTACTGCAGGAGATGAGAGGAGATAAAGCACATCAGAGGGAGCGTTTGCTTTATCAGAATGCAAAAAGAAACCAGGAGGAGAAACACACTCCCTCTAGAGAGTTTGGAAGACGGAAAGGGCAACACGGAGGTGTAGAGCTGTGTTTAGAAAAGAAAATTAAAGAATAACACTTTTGACTTATTCTGAGATTTCAGCATTAGTAATGACAAGTGTGTGTGTGTGTGTGTGGCTTATGTGGACTTTACTGTATGCAATAGTCTTCATCTCAGCGAGGGAGGTTTGGGACTCAGTAGGGGGGAACTAAGGCCTTTTCTTTAATTAACAGTTCAATTATCAGGCAGCTAATGGCTTTGTAAATATAATGGGTTAATAACTCCGCAAGCACGATCAATCATCTGATTTTCACTTTTTGAAGCAAGAGAAAGTTCTAAATTTGGAATGCACATGTGCAGTACATTGTGTGTGTGTGCCTGTGTGTGTGTGTGTTTCTCTGCTGTTATAATAATGAAGAAAGTGGAGCAGCAGTCATTCCTCAGATGGGTTTTCCATTTGAGTTTGGGAAAAACTGAGCAAGTATCAGCTCTGCAAAGTTCAGCTCGTTGACTGTAGGTTAACCGTCTCAAATGAGGAAGAAAATCTATACAGTGTAACGGGCAAAATGATTGTGTATGGGGGAAATATTTTAAACAGTCTTTATATCCTAAAGGTAAGTTGAATCAATTTCACTTCACAGTATCTGAATGTACAGTGCCTTCATTCTGATGTATTTAAAAATGTGGTGTGTGTGTGTGTGTGTGGGCATGAGCCCAATGAGGCAGAAAGGGTGCCAGTAGCCTTTGAGGAAGGAGCATGTGTCCAGCATCCACCACTGTTGTTCTGGGTCACAGATGTCGCCTCCTCCAGCAGCCTACCTCATACCACTCGCCCTCCCCCACTGCTCAGCTCTATGTTGCAGGTGAATACAACGAGCCAGGAGTGTTAATCATTACTTAGATTATATAGGGAAAAAAATGGGTCAAAAAATGGTCGCAAAACTTCGTCAGATTTTATATGAGAAATGTTATGCAGAGCTACTGGCTATGTTATGTTGCCAAGGTCTTGCCAAGTGAAAGTTAAACTGAATTAAACACTGTTGGCTCCTGGGTTTAAGAACCAGCTAATCAGAATGGGGAAAAGCTTGGCAAAGGGATAACACACTTAGATAATTTCAGCCGCAGGAAAACATGTGAAACCAGCATCCCACAAAATAAAAAGGACAAAGAAGTAGGGGTGGGGGAAAAAATCGATACTGTGTAGTATCGTGATATTTTGTTTGCTAATAATGTATCGATACAGGGACAGCAGAAATCGATATTTTGTTACAAAAAAAGTTTTTGTGCTCTGACTTCAGAGCATGTTGATCAGCTCCTTTTTCTGAGCAAGAATCCTGACATTCCTTCACTGTCTAAATGTGTTTAACTTTTTTTATGGCAGCAATAAACATGACAGTTTACTTATTTTAATTTAAGACATGTTTTATTTAAATTAAGTTTAAAACTTTTTTATTTAATGTAAAATCATATTTTGTTTTAATTTACTTTCAAATTCTTCAGTTGCTGAATGGGCTACATAATTTTCATAAATTGTATAGTTCAGAATAGCTATAATTGCCAGATTGTTGCATTCAGTTAAGTTGGACTAGACTGTAATACAAACCGTTCAGTTGTCAACAATAAAACTGACTGAAATGAGAGAAAGACTGAGTGTGAGACTTTGATATTAGATAAAATGAATATCGATAAAGTTTACCTTTTTTTAAAAGTATTTTAAAAAAATTGCAATAATATCGTATCGTGCGTTAAGTATTGTGATAATGTCGTATCGTGGGATGTATGGTGATTCCCACCTCTACAAAGAAGGGTGTGTGTGTGTGTGTGTGTGTGTGTGTGTGTGTGTGTGTGTGTGGCAAAAGCATATAGAGTCTGCTAATCGTAAAAAGGAGCTTCCTTTTAATGGTGTGGTCATCTTTTTGAGAGGGCCTGAAATTCCTTTTGCACGGCTCACCATTTGTTTGCTTGAGACGCTGAGAATGGTTTACCACAGGAATCCTCCATGGGGATTGTTGCGTGTGCATCATTCTCTCCATCTCTCTCGCTCTCACTCATACGCACACATTAAATGTGTCCGCCCACACATCGCTGACATTTCTTTTCGGAGTGTCTTTAAATTACCACGCGTATTAGTGAAGCACTGCGAAGACCTCTTTTTATTATTCTTCCTAATCTCGTGCGCTTACGAGGTCAGCGGCTGCCCCCGCTCCCCCATATGCCTTTCCTCTCCCCTTCACTCCTCCGCCTCTCTCCCAGCTCCCCTCTGCCAGCAGGCACAGACAAGTGGTTACACCCAATCTCCCATGGGAGCCCCTTCTGCACTGCACCGGCAGATTAGGAAAGGACATCATAGCGTGCTCCTGTTACATGCCTGCCTCCTCTCCCTACACTTGCCACCAGCCGCCCACTTTCTCCCAGCTGTGACTCACTTCTCACAAATCCAGCCAGGCATTTCTGCATGCCATTTTGAATGTTATATTAATGTTACATGGGCGTAATTTGAATTCGTTTGAATATTTTTTCACATTTGCAGGTTAGACTTTGGTGTCTGCTAGGTTACGACTTCCAACGAAGATTAAAACTGTCAGATAAATAGCCATCGCCTCCAACAATTTTTGTAACATTCTGAAACAAACTGAGCATTTGAATAGCACGCTCCCTTCATGTAGACAGGCATTGAAAAAAAAAAAACAACACTCTGGTGAGGTATCCAAAGATTTAGAAAGTACAAAGAGTTTTAAATTTAGTCTCTGTACCAACTTTTTTCGCACCTCTGAAAGGTCTAAACACTTTTAAATTGTTGGCAGGGCAAATATTAACTAGTTCGTTTGAAGCATATTGAACCACGTGCTTTCACACACAATTTATTTCTGGAGCGAGCAGAAGGAGGTGCATTTTAAGAATAATTGGTTAAGGAAACAATCGGTGGATAAGAGATTTGTTTTTGTTTTTTTTAGAAAAATGGGTCAAAGGAAGACAGAGCATCAACTTGAGCAATGAGTCTTTTGTGAGTGAGTTGGAGGTGCAGAGCAAGTGTAGGTGCAGGGCTGCCTGAAAGTTACAAGCATCGGCACGTCAGAAAAGAGATTAGAAAACTTTATGTAATGTGATATCAAATTGTATACAGTACTGTGAAAAAATCTTGCACTGGCCCTCATTTCTTAATACTTCTAATGAGGAGGATGACATGGGCCGTTTTTTCACTCATTTTTAATTCAGTCCATATACGTGCCCATGTTCAAAAGAATGTTGCCCCCCCTTTTGTTCAGCCACTTAACACTAACTTATTAAACACTAAAGCACAGCAGCAAGGCGCCCAACTCAGGGGATAAGGATGAACTTAGCAAGAGAATTGATGATTTCTTTAGACACTTTGTTACTAGCAGTCTGTCGCAAAGAGCTGTTAGCTGAAAACTTGAAATGGTGTGCAGTGTACCCTTTAAAAAAATTTGAGGTAGCAGGACAAAAAGAAGAAGTGGCATGCCTACGTCACGTAAACAGTATTTGAAAGTCATTTCTTTAAGAACTACACCTGACACAGCACCACAGAGATGCATCTGGGCCTTCACCACTGAACCTCCCGAGAAAGGAGGGTGCAGGGTAGATTTAAAGAAACTATTCTACAACTGGAATGAAAATCAGTGTCAATTGAAGGATGAATGTAAATTTTAATTTTTTGTTCAAGTTGTTATCAATATGTAGGGGAAGAGTCATGCGAAGCCTGGAAGAAAAAAGCTTGCCCAAGAACGTTTAGGCACCAATTCCATAGTAAAATATAAAAAAAATGACAGGAGGCTCAATATTTTTGCACGTACTGTAGCTATAAACTGCATTGTTTCATCCTTTATCTTATCTGAAAATATATTGATTTATCTTCAAAACCTAAGACCCAAGAATAGCATTAAATCCATTTTGTACAAACAATACTCTACAAGCTGCTTGGACAAAGCTAGCGGTTGTGTTTTCCTTTCTCTTGCTATAAATAGATAATCTTAATAACTCACATCCTAGGAGAGCAGGGCAGGATGAAGCCTAGTTAATGGACCCGAGTACTTGAATAGATGACAGAGATTCACATTTTTCCTCCCAACTTTGAAATGCTCAAAAATGATTAGGTAAAAATCATTTCTGTAAGAAACATCCAAAGGCACTGAGAGAGTTCAAATAACTATGAGGACAGGGGCGGGAGCGCAATGTGAGGGCCTATGATTCTAATCCCAGTTAAGACAAACCTGGCAGGCGAGCCAACACAAAGGAGCTTGGTCCAGTGTTAGAGGAATTAAAGCAAAAGCCTCTTCTCTGTTGTTATGCTAATCCACAAGACAATGATTATCTGCAGGGCAACGTTGCCACGGTGATAAACATGGCTCAAGAGTGCCTCAATTAGGGCGCCAATTGCCAGAGGAGAGCAAAAAGTGAGTAAGGCGGATGATGCTGCCATGAAGGAACAAGAGACAGAGTGCATGAGGTCTTTTGTTATTTCAGTCGAGTGGATGGGTCAGCTTTCGATTGATGGGGTAGCTTACAGATGAACTTTGACCTTTACAGCTTGACCTTCGTCGGGCTTGTCCCTGTTCACGCTGTAAAGACCTGCTCGATCACTAGGACAAGTAGTTCAAGAGGGGATATGTAAATCAGCTCTCGAATCAAGGACACAACTATAGGGTAACACTATGACTCTCGAGTACACGCTCTGTGCAGTGCAAGTGGAGTGGGGAAAAATAAAAGGGCGTCCGGGGTCGCGGCTCTCTTCATTCATCCTCCAACATGATAGCACCGCCGTTCGGGTGGCTGCAACTGTTTTCAGTTTTATATAAACATCAAAAGTTGGAGGACAACCATAACACTTGATTCATCTATGAAAATCCTTCATTTACTTCACAAATCAAAGTGAGGAGGCAAAGCCCTTGCTAGGTGTTGAAAAGCTCCTCACTGAGTTGATGTGCCAACTTCAATTCTTTGCTGTTGTAACAAGATCAAAGTAAAGTTAAAAAAAAAAAGAAAGAAGGAAAATCAGGCTGGGATAGGCTGTTTTCTGTTTCTGGAGCAGCTTGTCACTCAGCTTTTTCACAGATGCATATTTGAAAATCTGGTCATGTGGTTGGCATCACACGAGTGTCTCCTCGATCCTCGTCAAAACTAGCTCTGGGCCACCGACGTAGACAAACAGAATGCGTCCCCGCTGCTTCAGAATACCTCCATCCTGTCTATTTGGTCTTGTGCTCCACTTTCCTGCCGTTTCTATGAGGAATGTTTCAAGTTTTGCCTTTTTTGATCCGGTCGGTCACTTGCTCTCTTTTGTCTTCTCTCCCCATCTGTCCTATACAGATCCAACTGCATAATAGGCCTTGGACTGCTGTGTCATCTCACTGAGTCCCCATTAGGGCCTCTTATATCTGACTGGCACGTTGTTATTACTCTCCCAGACCACAGCTAAAACTGAGAAATGGGTCTGCCAAGCAGGCCCTTTAAAGTCCACTGCACTGATAGCTCTGGCACTGAGGAGCAGTGGGGTTGTGGTGGGGATGGTACAGCGACAGCACATAAAGATGGGAAGAGTAGGAGGTGAGGCTATATGATGCAACACCTCTAGGGCAACATGACAAGAATGTCAGATGCAAATGGTCTCATGCTGGTTTACTAAGGGGCTTTGCCATAGGTGAATGCCAGTGCTGCCACTCTCACAAACACAGAGGAGAACTCAGTGGCATCAACGATCTTGCAGAGACAGCAAGATACAAAATTTAAAAGAAAAGTGCTGATGTGGGAAAGCAAAGGTGGCCTATGAACCTGACTCAGAGCTAAAGCACAGGTGCTGGATCTGGAGAATAGGTCCCGCAGGATTCACAGTCTTTCCCGGGTAAACAAACAGAGCAAGATGTTACAGCTGCAGTGTTTTTTTGTTGGGTTTTTTTTCTTTCTTTCTTTCTTTTTTTTGAGAAATAACATCCTCCTCTCCAACAAGAACTTTTAAAAATAAATAAATCAGAAATTAAAGCAAGTAGGAACCAAAACTGGGACAAAGATACATGATGAGAGAGAAAATGAAAATGTTTGCTTTGTTCCTCTTTTCTTTCCGGCTGTCAGAAATAAAATGAGCTTCCAACACACTTCTCCACATCAAAACCTTTAGTCTCAGGCTGGTTTCTTCCTCCAAGCAAACTGCTAATATATAGAAGTCTGGTTGATGTTACAGAAACACCAGAGAACACTTAACCTTGCACTGTAGCAGCCACTAGTTCAAGTTGTACCCGAGTAACAGAAAAGAAAGTGAAATCTGCTGCAGCAGACTTCTACACTACGCTCAACAACAAATAACACAGGAAGATGTTTGTTCCTTAAACATTATTTTGTGAAGCAACTGTGACAGGAAAGATGTCAGTACATGCAAAAAAAGACGCATGTAAACCCCCCCAGACACTGCTTTGTACCAAAAGTACAGCGTGATTCATTTGTACAGTTGCGGTTACCGTTTGCAAAAGAACATCTTTTTCAGTTCTCCAATTACATATTTTAAGAGTGATGTGGAACTGAGAAAAAGAAAAAAAAAATCAATGTGCTCCTATTTGATGGATGGACAACTTGATGTAAATGATGTCTTGGGAATAAACACACACACTCATTTTTTCTACTGCAACCCAGAAACAACTGGCGTCTGCACTATACTTGGACTGGAAATTCATCCTGACACTGCTCTAATGCAAAGCCTGCAACATGAGCGTTACAAATTAATTTTATAACTCAATCAATAAATGAAAGATTGGAAGTGAGACTTCTCTGGCACACAGTACTCCTTAATACCCAGAAATACCATTAACCAGCATGAGACTGGACATCAAGGAGGTCCCATGATACACATTTCAACTATATACCAAAAGCTAAAGCTCCTGGAAATGTTTCAAGTTACGTCTATTAAGCTAACTAATAAAACCTTGAATCCATTCTGCAAATGCATCGCAACTGCAGTATGCGTCAAACGCGCTGATGTGATGCTTTGTCCCCATTTTGCAGTGTTGCTCTCTTCTGTCTTTGGACGAGCACGCTGCACAGGTATAATCATCGTGAGGAACACGCTGTAATCTGTTCTGAGAGACCCCAGTTTGCGGAATGAGCAAACATTTCTCTTTATCTGGAAAATTACCCCCAAAAAAAGTTCTGTCCACCACAATCAATACTGAGTTACTGTCTTTGAGGAACACCAGGACTGCAGTGCTTTAGGATAATTTGCTGACATCTTGCAGTCCTTCCAAAGATCAGATTTATGAGAGTAGCAGACAGACAAAATTAAAGAGAAAAAAAACGGACTGCACACCGATCTGGGCTGTGTTTGTGTTTGTTGATGTGATGTTATCTACCAGATACATAGTTGTGGAGGATGAGCAGACAGTGTTTTGAATTCCAACAAATTCAATCTAGCCGTGTTTAAAATTTTAATAAAATTTGCACTGTACAAGTTTAAATCCAAGGAAACAACAATGCCGCTCATTTGAACGTAAAAGCAGAAAGACGCTTCCAAGATGGGCTTTATACATAGAAACTGAACTAGGAGACGGCTGCTTATATCCACTTCAATTTGAATCTGTTAGACCAGTGGTTCCCAAACTTTTTTTGCTGGGCCCCCCTTGTTTTACAAGAAAAATGTTCGCGCCCCCCCTCGCGCGCGCGCACGCACGCACAAACACATCCTCCAACCACACACACCCATATTTTGCTCCATTGCGGTTTATTTCACACCTCAAACATTTAGTAAACAATTAAGCAAATAATTACAAGTAATCTGCAATAAATTACAGGTAGTAAGAAAATAAACTACTAACTCTTTTACGCTATGTCCACACCTACACGGGTATTTTTGAAAACGCAGCTGTTTCGTCCACACGTAAACGGCGTTTCGAATCACCGAGAATGGAGATTTTTTAAAACTCCTTTTTTGCGTTTACTGGACGAGGAATACAGAGCTCGTCATGCAATGTCAAAGGTATGTGCCTTTTTTCACGTCACGCTGTGTGCACGTTATTGTTTACATGAGATGAATTGCAGAATGGCAGGTAGAGACGAAATACTGTTAATCTGACTATCTGCAGGTTTTACACGCTTACATATACACACGCAGTTACTGTCCCTCCATTTACAAAGGCAGAGGCGTCACGGTGTAATTATTTTACATGTAGTTGTTTTTTTCTGTGTAATAATATTCAACATTGCTATCAATACATTTTTCAAAAAAATCCCTCTGCAAAATGGGTTCAAAAACATAAACAACTGTTGGACGCTGTTTGTCCGTGATTTGAACCGGGGAACAAATTGTGGCAGGATCAGCCTGATGTTATTTGTATCCCACTGTAACTTTACTGTATAAAGAGCTAACATCTCCAAAATGTCAAGAGTAGTTAGTCATTACAACAAGTGTTTGTGAACTACAAATCAAGAATGTGGGATACTGTTTGTCCATGATTTAAACAGCCCAGCGCTGCTCCCAACAAAGGGAAAACCAATCCTGCAAGGAGACCTACCTCAGCACTTGTGCAGGTGAAACCAAAGGGAAGATATGCTTCACCATATTTTCTAGTCTTTGGCTTAGAATGAAGTTGGTTTGGAAACATATTCAGCTATGCTTCATCTCCTGCTTTGCCTTTGTGTGGGCGCCCGTGCTAGCAGTGTCCAAGCGTTGTTTTTTTTTTTTTTTCCCTTTTCATGCCGCGCCCCCCCTGCAATGGCTCTGCGCCCCCCCTAGGGGGCGGGCCCCACACTTTGGGAACGTCTGTGTTAGACAGACCTTAATATGTTAGGTTTAAGGACTTAATTGGTTACAGTATGTTAATGATTACAGACGAACACACTGTTTGCTGTTCTCTAGTTAAGATTCAAGTCCTTCTTTGTTTAAAAAAAAGAAAAATACCATCTGACTTTTGGCTGGTGTCTTCAATTAAATCCACTAAAGGAAAGCACTAAAAGAGAACAACAAAAAAATCTTCTATAAGATGCTCTCACAGCACTGAAAACCATCAATATGTGATGAACAATGCATTCCAGGAGTTATTCTGTGATTTTTATAATTACTATTTTGTTGTGCCCACTTTCCTTCAGCTTTCCTCATCTAATTCTACTTCAGTTAGCGATTTCCTATATTTCCCAGAGTGCTTTTCAACAACCCCCAGTGAAAAGGCTCGACAAGCTCAACGGAGCAAGCTGTTTTATTCAGCTTAGGGAAACAGACAGTTCATATTTAGGAGGGAAACAGAGTGGGCATATCTGAGCTTTTAGGATCTTTTTTGGTGTACCGGTTCGTCAGTATGGGATGACTATATCATCACTAGTTTGAAAAATACAGACTAGCGATCGTAATATAGAAATGCCCCATCGTTTTAGCCTTTTCAATCTAACTTTAACATACCGAGTGCATACTTGGTGTACTGAATACTACCTAAAAATTACAATCAGCTCTAAACTATCCAGTATTACTCAGAAAACACTAAATATCTTTTAACTGCATTGTATGCAGGTCTCTTGAAGCTGGTTAAAATAAATAAATCTGTGAGTCATCATTTACGGTACAGAGAAAGTGCAATCTAATATTTCCTTTTTTACGGTGAATGCTTGGGTCCGCAATGCCTGAATGCAAATTTTGCTGTATATTCACACTGTGACTGCTGTCTGATTGCTACCCTGCTGTCTTCCAGAGCGCCATGCTGTGCCAGGTGACAAGCCTCCTACAACGGAAATCCAATCAGGCCAATCCTCTACGATCCCACTCAATTCTCTCAGCCGCCGCCCTACACCGACAACCATCATCAGCAAATGTCACACACACTCATAGTGAACTCCGTGACAAATATAGAGATGGACAGATTCACATTAACCACCTCTTGTGAACTTGGCACACACATTGGGGGGCTCGGGGGCTCGGTGCTAAACACGGCATCTCTTCAAGCTACAATGGCCACACAGTGTGGCTGACCCTGCATTCTGACCTCTCAATGGAGGTTACAGAGATGAATTTCTCCCTTAAGGATCAATAGTGCAACTACAAAAATGCCCAAACACTCTCCCCACCAAGGCAAATAAACCCTTCAGGAAGCAGAACTGGCAACAGTGACACAAATAGGCCCCCTGCCTGGGAGAACGATAATGCACGCCTTTCATCACAGTCCAGGTCCCACTTTCACAGGAGCCTGGGGTTGAACCCTCTCCGGACCTGCATAGAGGTCACATGCAGGCCATCCAATACTGGCTAGTACCATTGGATACCACTGGCTAAATGGAGGACATTCAGCAGTCCTTGTGTACTGCTGGGAATTTTGGTTTGATGCTGAAAACAGAATAATATCCACAACCCCCGTGCACGCCTGTCACACAACCTTTTTACCCAAGTGTGGGAAATGCACCCATTCTGTCAGATGAGCTCATAGTCGTGTTCTTTTCTACCCTGTGTGTGTGTGTGTTGTGGAGGGCCTGTGCATTCTATGTTCGAATGAATGCGAATTATTGTCACTGTGATCCTAATGTCCAGCATCTGGCTCTCTGACTCTGTTTTTTTTTTTAAAGCAGGGGTGAGGTGGGCAATCTGAGCATTTGTGCTTCAAGCTACACAGCTGCCCCAGTTACTGAGACTCTCTTCTCTCCTAATTTTCCATCCATACCCATCTGCCTCTTCTTTACTCCAAAATATCTGTCCCGTTCAGCCTTGGATGACACTAGTGACGACTTTCTGGATTCTCCTGTGCTCGAAACATTTCTTAGAGTCTGTTAATTTTAGATCTTGTTTTAACTTAGACAGTGTAGGGTCCATAAAAACCACACAGCACAGTAAACTTGTCAGACGGCAAAGAATTTTTAGCATCTCTGAATCCCTCCAGCCCTCCATGCCTGTGCTGATCCTGGCCTGAGCTGTGGACTCAGAGGGGTTAACAAGGCTGTTTGATGGGCCATGGGCACTGAGCATCAGGGGTTTTGTGGGTAGATGGGTGGTTTCGGCTGTCTGTGTCCCACAGTGAATCCCTGAGCAACTTGTGATGAGCTAAAAATTCCCACTGTGTCTCATACCCATATGAATTCAGTTCCACAAGCAGAGAAGGCACCGCTTGCATTCTACTTGTCTTAGTGTGATGCTTACACAAAGATACAAAACTAGAATACATACATATATTACATAGAAAGACATAAATTAATGCAAAGGCACGTGGGAGAGTGTGCAGCAAGGGCGACTTAAGTGCCTCCTACTGAAAAGCAGAAGAAACCGGGGAAGGAGGAAATTTAAGAGCTGCAAGTGGATGGGTACATGCCTATTTATGGATGGCTCCAATGAGCCGAGAAGAAATGTCGTAAGACCCACTTCCCACCTCAGACTGCTGCAGCAATAACTCCCCAAGAAAAAGAAAAAGCAAGCCTACACAAGGGAGTGTGCACGCACAAGTACACATTCTCAGTGATGTGGGTGAACTGCAGGCTGGGCAACCTCCCTGCAGGGCCAAACAGAGAGGGGGCAGCATACTCTTCTAGGGGGAGCCCTGGTCCGAATGTCTGACTGGTCACAACAAAAGTAACAGGAACAGGGTACACTCAGAGCTATCCCTCAACCCGAGATAGATGTAGCAAAGACATGTGATCTATCTCCACTCCCTACACAAATCAAATCTGATGGCACATGGCTATCGGCTCAAGCTCCTATTGTGCCTGTCTGACTGAATTCCTATTCCAAACTTCTTCTTCTATCCTGTCCTTAGATATTCAAGTGAGTAAAGATGGGAAGGCAAACAACAAGACATTTAGACAGGCAGACAGCAGGGCAGGCCTTCCAGGGCCCTTTTCTTCTTCTGCTGCCGGAGAATGCTATCAGCCTGGATCAGGCTAGCCTACTCAAGCTGAGCTTCAGCAACCTCACGGGCCAGCCGGCTTTTCACCATGGAAACCTGCCCTATACTTGCTTTGTGATTGGCTCATGCAATCACTAGACAGTCACTCTGTCTTACAATACGGATAATAATGGCCCTCCAGCAGGATGACAGCAGGAGAAGAGTGATGCAGAAAGGTCTTTTTCCTACAGATTTTGCCCTTTAAAAATGCTGCATTCTGCAGGTGCACAAAAGGTACAATACCTGAATGCTGCTCAGCTCGTTTCTTCTACAGATCCTAGCCAAACCCACAAAACACAGTCCCAACAAACTCATTAACATCTTAATATGTTAGTGATTATTTTCTCATCTCCATAAGGACGTTTTCAAATCCTAGAGGGCAAAAGAGAGATAAAACAAACCCCAAACAACCCCTCTAATATGAAAAATGCCAGCCAAATGCCAGCACTGGTCATACAGCAATTGCTCACTGAACTGCATTCATGAACCAGCTATTCTTTATCTCTTCTATCTTTACAGACCGAGCTCCTAATAATACGGCTCAAAAATGGGTATGTGTCCCTGTTTCCAAACATAATCATTTCCGCCTTTTTCTTCCCAAAAGCAGGGACAGCAAAAGCAAAAGCATCTTTTCAATGGCCTCTGCTCTATTTACAGTACATTGTCTGGAATTCGAATACCCAGCACAGAGATTAACAATACCAACAAATCAATGCTCGCGGATGAGCCTCTTTTGGTAACATTGTTACTGCATCTCCCTACAAGCATTGCCATGTCTTGCATAGCCTCTTCACTTCAGTTGTTCTTTGTGTTTATAGCATGAAGCCCCAAAACTGGGAGCATGTCTTCAAAACGTGCTGTTTGTTTCCTCCACAGCACAATTCAGCCTTCTCATCCGTCTGACGTTTTTAGAGAGGGGAAAAAGAAAAAAAAAAAAGGATATATCTGGGACAACAGGGGGAGAAAGGGGATGTATACACAGCACCCCGAAGCCAACATCAAGCATTATACACACACAAACTGTACACTAAGCCAAAACACTGTGATGCTTGAAATTAGAATGGCTTTTCATGCAAACAGAGGCGCTTGCTGTGCAGGTGACAGGCTGGTGCTGCAGAAAGAATTGAAATGAAAAACAAATCCAAATGCTATTTTAAATAAAAACACCACTTGGCAGGGACTCGCTGCGCTAAGCTAAACAGAGGAACGGTGCTCGCCACGTGACAAACGTGCACACGTTAAATACACCTATTAAATGAGTCGCCGCCCATTTTTGCTCATCGCCCCGCATCCAACCTCTTTGCCAGAGCAACAGTAATACGTTTAATGAAGTCATTAGTCAAAGAAAATGAAGACAGACAGCGGCATGAGGCACTGAAGGTGGAAGCTCAAAGGGCAGAGACAGAGGCAGGGACACAAAAGGGGAATGGGGGGGAAATGGATCAGCTGAAGTGTACTTCTCTGGAAAGCACATTCTCGTGCATTATAGATGCAGTATCATGCATGCCAGCAGCTACATAGCTGCAAATGTAATATGTGTCTATTCTAATAAACCCAACAAACAGAAGGAACACAATCAGGGGTGGCATTTTACAAAAAAAAGTTCAAACATGCCAAGTAAATTTTCAGGGTAACTGCATGTGAGCATTATCACTACTGCTTGATCTAAGCGCTTCATCCAAATAAGACACTCGCGAATGAACTACTCTAATGAAATTATTAATACTTGGCTGGTATAAATGGGTCCACCCATGGCTATGCCCATTCATTCCTCAAATGGCAAAGCCCAGATCAAAGCAAATTGTTGCCAAAGCGTGAGTCACAGTTGCTTTTATGTAAAATAATTGCCCCCTGACAGTTTAAAGCAGCTCAAATATAACCACGCGTCTATCTGAAGCAGCACAGTGGCTGCCACTGGAATCCAAGACCGAGCTCCCCTGCCATGGCATAGACTGCTGTCCCAGCAATATATACAGCTGTTTACTTATTCATGAATGGATTAGGGCTACTAACTCAATCAATCTGCTTCCAGTTACCAAGGCTGACTTTATTAGATAACATTAATGATGAATTAGTTGTCCATAGGTGTTGCGTTTCTCCCTTGTCAGCAAATATAATTCAAATGGGAGCACAAGGGATATGGGCAGCAAATGGATCAACACTCTGGGGATGATTGTGGCACTATACAACATTACAAACTAATAAATTATAGTCGGGCCATATGCCATTGAAGAAAGAAAAATCACTTGTGTGCTTCATGGAGATGAGATATGTCTTGTAATATCTGCTCCAGACATTAAGTGATATGAAATAATAAAGTCAAGCAAAAAAAAAAAGGAGCCATGCTTTACAAATCGATTTTCATGAAAAAGAAATAAGATAGCGCACTTATAATCTGTCTTATGGAACACAATTAAACAAGAGCCTTTCACTATGCTTCTTTCTGACATGCTTTGATTTTAGCTAGAGCTCTGACATCATCGCAGTATTACAGCCATTCATATACCAAGAGCTTTTGCTGCCTAAGTTGTACATTTATCACGAGCTATTTGGTGGTCCTCTCATCACTATGAAGGAATACATCTTCTAATGGGTGCCCCTGCTGGGAGTTGAACCTCAGGCCTTACCAGCCCTGACGGTCCAGATTCTTATCAGTGGAACTACACCACACACAAAACACATACTTCCTCCGTGCGTGTGGGCGATGCCGTGCACGCGTGCGAGTGGAGATGGGGAGCAGAGCTCACCCCCTCTGACCTACCTGACGCGATGCAGCATGAACTTAACTGAGCAGTTTTTATTTCTCAAAAATCCCATATCAGAGGCCTCAGCAAACACTACCCACACCTCCACATACCGAAAACAAACGCACGCCTGGCTCTGGTGATACAAAGCGATTCCAGATACTAGCAGTTGTGCACTGAGGCTTACACACAGGCAGTTGCTTTGTCTGCCCGCCACGCATAAATACAACACAGCAAAGGAAGGGAGGCACACACTTGTCAAACACACACGCCGGTGTCATGTGTCTTTATTAACACGTTGTGTGCGCGAGACTGGAGGTCAAAAGCATTGCATCCTTATTTAACGACACATAGAAAAGCGGCTAGCATATAGGCTACACATTTCTAGCACTGTTGATGTCAAAAATTAACCCGCTGTACGTTCATTCAGGTGATTATTGGGTCTTAAAAGGCGCTTTCACACTAACTACCCGGGTCCTGACGCGGTCACACTGTAAACCAATTTGTTCCGAGCACTTGCTTTTCTCAACGCGAACGAGCGGTAAAAAAAAACAAAAAAAAACAAAAACGGGGGGGTCGCAAGGCAGTTTGGGGGTATGTAAAGCAGCCAGGTGTCAACAAGAGAGACCCCCTGATGGAGAGTAAAAAGAGCGGATGTAACGGGACCTGAAATCGCTTCCTACCGTGACCGCTGTTTGATCTAACCAGCGACGCAGTCAACAGGCCGGGATGTAACGGGCTGAGCACTGCCTCTGCTGCTTCAACATTTTCGCCATGCGAGCAGCGTGATCCGCTACCTACCTTGACTTGATACGCCGGCTTCCAGAGGCATCCGACCCGAGCTGCTTAGGCTGGGTCCTGAAGCAGCAGACGGCCGAGACGTGTTGCTCCACAAAACTGTGTAGGACGGCTGCGGCGGAAACAGGAACTGAGGGGAGTTGGGGTCTGTGAATCCGGCAGTCGAGGCTGCTCTGTGGGGATCTGCTGAATGGCCGGTGTCAACAGAGATCGGAGAATGGGGAGGGGGATGAGACTCCACATCCGGTGAGATAATTTCAAAATAAAGAATGCACGCGCTTCAAGTGCAGTAGCTTAAAGTGGAGCTGGAGTTATATATACTTTAGGGTTGGAACTAAATATATTATTTATTCTTTATGTAGTTTTACTTAAAAATACAACAAATACACCATAAAACAAACATGTAAACAGATACAAATGCATTGCACATTTCCAAACACCACAGTGTGTTCAACTGTGTTGTTTTAACCTGTATTCAGTGTATTGTCTGGCCTGGCAAATAAAACAAAAGAAAACTTATTTATTATTTCTTTTTTGGAAAGGACTTAGACTTCTCAAATACCCCTACTGTTGCTGATTTTCTCAGGTTAGTTAATCCGAGTTATTTCGTTTTATTGTGAAACAGAAGAACCTTGTCTTGATGTCTTGGTGCATGCTCAACCATCCAGGTAAGTAAATGATCTAAGACAGAATAAGTCACCTGGATGAGTGACGAAACGTTTCTCCCATTGAAAACGCTACGTCCAGATGAACAGAATCAACCTGTTGGGTACAGAAGAACCTTATTTTGTCCTGTTTCTTCCTTATTTTGAATTGTGTTTCCTCTTTTTATAGTATATCCGGCGGTGATACAGAAGCACTTTACTGCTCTGTGCCAGTGCGAAGTTCATTTGCAAACCATGTTGTTTCATTTATTTTGAAGGCGCGTAGGTCTAATTTCCTGATTGCGCGTCGTTCTCACTGATGCAGACTCTGATGGGAATCGTTGACTTGAAAGCGGCAGTGCGCACACCCGCGTTGGATTGGTGAATTGCATGGGAGCTCACAGACTGACAGACCCGGTGTCACCGGCCAATGGAGGGCACGACTCCCCCGTAAGCGTGGTACTCGACCTTATGACTGGTACAGTGCAGAATAGAGACACTGTGCACAGTATTAGGTCATCAGCTCTCACTCGCCATCACTTATCTGTTACAGCCTCTTGCATTCCTCTTGGCATATTCTCTGTCCTCATAATAACCGTATGTCTAAACTGAGCGATAAGACAAATAGCTTTAATATCCAACATTTCTGTCTTGCTTTACACAGTAAATGCAGTTGGGAGTATGTGTAGACAGAAGAAGGAAACTACCCCACATTTTTCCACCTGGTAAAGGGATGACAGGAATTCACATTAGAGTGAGTCATGTTTTTCTCAGTAGTTCGCTGACACAGATTTTCCAAATTATGTTATTAATATTTTACATCCGTCTACCAAAATGAAAACTCGAAGAACTGCATAATACACAGGCACGGACTTGCCTCTAAAGTATTTTACAGTCTGTGTAGTGCTTTTAAAAAAAAAGATTTTTACAAAGTTTTAGCCACAATGTGTGTGTGTGTGTGTGTTCACCTTAAATACAAAAGATTGTGAGATATTAATAAACCCAAAGACGTCTTTATAAAGTGGTTAAGACTGTCACCTCACAGCAAAAGAGACCTGAGTTTGAAACCACTGACCTGTGTCCACATGTGCTCTCTCTGGGTACCTGAGCTTCCTCCCACAGTCCAGAGATAAGACTGTTAGGATAATCGTTGATTCTAAATTGGTTATTTCTCTGTGTTAGAGCCCCGTGATGGAGTGGTGACTTGTCTAGGTTGTACCCTGTCTCTTATTCCGCGACAGCTAAAATATTCCCACCTTGACTCTGGTTAGGAAACTGGATGTATGTAATTTGCTACGTGGCTATGACCTAAATTTCATAAATAAAACGCTTCTTAAGGTTAGATGGCCACTGAGCAGTCAGAACATCTGTTGTTTTTTGGGGCCTATACAAAGCTATCGAACTAACACACTATAGACGACAGTACAACATAAAGGTGTAGCAAAGTGTCATGCACAGCATTTTTATGTAATGCAGCTCTGTGATGTTGTTGCAAAGCTCATTCATTTTACATTCGGTAACAGCATTCTTGAGTGGACTCTGCTTCTGCACAAGTCATCAGTCACCCGGCTGTAAACCACTCCTGCGAAGGTTGTGCATGATCACCCTCAGCTCTCCGTGCCAAGACCTGTTTATTTATTAATTCACAGTCATGGTCACAGTATATTCATTTTTAATTGCAGCTTGCTAACGTTATGCACAGAGGATCATCAACTTGGAGCTGATGCAACAAAAAAAACATACTGTCTGTCATAAATGTAAGTACGCCTTTGCTGTATCTCTCTCAATTAACCCCACTTGGCTTGAAATAGTGCCAAGCAATAGCTGAAAAAAAAAGAAAAAGGAAGTGTATGGATGCCCTTAAAGACGTATTCCATCTGTACTATTCTCTATGAACTACTACACAGATGTTTTTCTATCCACTGCTTTCAGTTTCACTTGAGAAATAAGCCAGTAAATCAAATTCTTAATGCCCAGAGGCTTTTTATTTGTTGCTGCTTTTCCATCCATCTTTGAAAAATATCTGCTGTGCCTCTGAGAGGTCTCTCTCCTGTGGCAGGAGCAAGCCCAGTCTTGCCCGTAAACCATCACGTAGTGGCGGTCTAACGGGTTAAAGCACAAATACAACCCCCACCTACAAATTTGCTTGAGTGGTTTGAGTCATAAAGCTGATTACACAGCGCCATCATGTGGTGCAAAGGCAACTTTTTAGTATTGTAGAGAAATGAGCAGATAAAGCAGGCATTTTCTTGCTACTGTAGGCAGTATTTTAATTAGAAAGGTGTGACTAAGAAGATGTTTCATTTTTGCTTCATCATCCAGGCGCAAAACTGGCACACAAACACACGCATACACATGCACACTATATTTTTATGACTTCATAGGCTTCGGAATGACGACCAACCTAACCATAACTACATGACTAATCCTAATCATTATCCACCCCAACTGAAGTTTACTATCACCCTTAACAAAATCTTCATACCTATACTGATGGATTTATTTCAATGAAGGCTTTTATTTATATATGTATTTATTGTTATTGAAAAAGAGGAGAATGGTCACCACAAATGATAACATTTGAATGCCCCATAACATAATATGAGTATAGCAAAAACACGCACACACTCACCCTACCTCCAGCAACAGAAGGCAACATATTCAGCACCGTTCTACAGGCCAAAGGCAGGTCGATCCCTCCTGACCTTTTTTTTCTTCTTTCTTTCGGTGTGTGCTGACCTTTTCAGATTGAGATACAGAGTTCCTATAGTAAAACACATGAGCTCTGATCACCTAAAGGTAAAACCTGAGTTTGAAGGCAGCAGTGGGAAATAAAGCACAAGTGCTGCCTTATGTTTACAACACATGAAATTAAAAGTTATTGGATTAAAAAAAAAATCTTTATGCAGGCTTGGCACGCATCCTTCTTCAGGCCATGAAATCCATCTGATACTACAAAACAGAAACAAAATGGAGCAGACTAATTAAAAGCTCATTAGAGTATCATTAGAATATCATTATCATATGAATTTGTAACACTTTGGAAGAGAAGCACTGCCATGACACGTTTCAAAATGTATTCGGTGCAACAAAACGTTTTTATGAATGGGTGACATTTACAACATTTTAATGATGACATATTGGATATTTAATGGGTGTCCTGGTGGTGAACAGTCAAAGAGCTCATATTCATAACATGTAATAGAAAACACCTGCTTGACTTCTGTCTGGAGAGCTTTGTTTTTGATGAGGGCATCGGGGATGGTAACACCCTCTTTCCCCCAAGTGACATGATTAATGAAACAAGATATTGTGAGTGTAAACATCTACACAGTGCAATTCACGTGCAGAGAGCTGGGAATTGTTCCAATGCAGAACACTTGGAGTAATAGCATCAGATATAATATATTAGAAAATATATTATGACTTCCATTCCTTGGATTTAGAAAATGATCCCACCTGGGTTTATATCATATGGGAAACCTGGAAATAAAAGTTGTTTTTAATGTTATTAATTTCAATAGTGCTCCTAAAGGCACTGGTAAACAGGCACAGGATAATTTGAAACCCTGCCCTATAGAGTTACAGAGTTACATTACAACTAATAGACACTTGCAGTGCCTATAGATGACGACACTTCTGTATGTTACCGGCATTGCAAAACAATTGCAAAAGTGAGAGATTTCACTTGTTTGGCTTTACTTAAAATAGCAACTAAGCTACTGAGTAACCTGCTGGTCAGTGAGCACTTACCAAATGTAAACATAGCAGGAAATGTTTAAGCTGACTGAGGCTTCGAAGAATCTCACTGTACTGTATTCAAAACAAGAAGAATTTATTGTATAACAAAGGGCTGAGTTGCAGGAAATTACAAGTCAAAAGTTTTAATAATTGTAAATGGAGTGAAGTGAAAACTGATAAAACTCCTCCAGCATCAAATGTTGGCAGAGAATACATTTTCATCTCTAACAAAAGCGTTATTATGACTTGTTTAACTGTGTGGAGTGTCTAGCCTGCTTTTAATGACGTCAACTTCATAGGAAGGTTTGCTGAAGATTGAGCTTAGGTGTCACGGAAATATCTGCGATATGTGTATTTATATTTAAAAATGGGGTAATCAGAGTACAACAGCAACACATTTGAAATTTGAAAGACGAAAAAGCACCTGTCTCAACTTAAAACAGAATAAAATGAAAAAACGGACATCAGCATTAAAAAAACTAATAAAGATGTTGAAAATGGTGATCCTGGGCACACATAAAGAGTATGGATCTGGAGCTGATATTGATGATAGCTATAATGCTGATTCTGTTAGAGACAGCAGTTCTTAAGATTCAAATTGCTTGCTCATTAAGATTGCATAACTTTTGCTCCCCTGAGTATTTTTATATGCTGGGACATTCAGCTGAAGAACATAATTAATTAATACTGAAATACCTACTCAGTGCCCAGGAATTGTAAAGGATGGTGGTGGGGGCAAGGGCCCAAAACTCCAGTGTTAAGGTTAAAGGCAGAACCCCTTATATCTTTCATGGGTGGATGATGGTTTAATGAGCATAATAACATTTGGTTTTTTTTTATTTAGATGAAAAAAAAGAAGAAGAAGCGTTTGTTTACATTTATGCAAACTGAACAGATTCATACTGATTGATTCACTGATGTGTGCAGCGTGAGCCTCCGCCTGCTTTCATTTTCCACTGCTGCTAATTAGGTGCTGTATTGACACTCAGATGTTTATGAGTGCAGCTCTGCCTGCGTGTAACACACTAATGTTTTAACTCTTTTGGGACTGTATGAGGATGAAATGCTTATATTGTGTTTTGCTGGAACTTCTTGTCATTTGATTTATTGTAGAGTGAATGAAAATATTTCTTGTCTATTAAAAAAAAAAAACAAGTCACATTTACGCTAAGAGCTTTGTCACAGCTTTCAGAGTGTTGTAATAGGAAATGGGTGAACAAAGGATAACATTAACGCACGATATGCAATAACCGCACTCATTAATCTACAGATAGCGCAGGTATTGATTTTTACAACTTGGTGGTGGCTTTTACAGGTTTAAGCAGTTTTTAAAATGATGATAACTGTGATTCAACTAGATTAAGACCATCGGTGGTTCGCCGTTACTTCTAGCACTTGTTCAGAAACGTCAGTGCAGAATCAGCCCAATCAGGATATATCAGCTGATATCAATCTACACACCCAATTACCAAATCTCATACAGGACACTTAAACTTTAGCTTGACTCTTCACCCCAAAAATTATTAGGAGCCAAATGTAACCCTATTTTCTCTTTATAGTGCTGTCAGATCTAACTACTACTGTCATATCTGTTGTCACTGATTGCTTCTTTTATGTGATGCAGATACATCTTGCTGCTCACTTCTATTAGGCTTTTAATTTATGTGCATGGATGGGCAGCGAGGTGTGCTCGTTCTTCATGTGTAGCAGAGCCACGCTACCAAAAACAAATTACTGCAGACGGAATAATTATTTTTATTGACTAACAGCAATTTGTGTGAGGTTTAGCCAATGTCATTATATACTGCATACATTCAACGAGGTCATAAATTTGACAGCCATCAGAGATGTTGCATTCTCTTTACACTGAACGTGTTGGGCATTGCTGCGATGTACAAGATTTACAGAACTGATGTTGGTCTGCTGGGCTTTTTAAAATATATGTAAAGTTTATTTTTATTCGTTTACATTATAAAGTCAGACACAAAGCCAAAGAGTTTATTTAATGACATGGTTCTTTTAACTGCACACACACCGGACTCCTCGCTGTCGCAAAGGGGCTTTTCTCTAAGCATTGTTAATTACTCTGCTATTGATACACCTCTTATGCTGTATCACTTCATTTCACCTTATTTATTTTGTGCAGCACATTGCACCTGGGGCAGCAAGGTACATTTTGTGCTTGTCAAAAAATTTCATGGCACATTGCATGGTATAAATGCATTAAATGCAGCATGATCCTTGGGGGTCTACAGTTAAATGAGCTGTCTAATTTACTAGTTTGAGAATTTTCAAAATGCAGTTTACAATAGGGAAACAAAGCAGGTTATTAGTAAAACAGATTCAACGGTGATGCAAAATTTCAACAGTTTCATATGGCATTTTGCTTACATTGATTTTCATCCCTTCTTTGAGTTTAGGCCTCTCTTTGAAAGCGAATATTTTGCAATTTTTGAGTTTTTGCTACAACAAAAGACAATTTTAGTGATTAATTCAAAAGGTAAGGTCATTTGAGATTTGTTGAGTGTTTTGTGCATAAAAATGAAATTCCAGCTCTTGAATACAAGGGTTACATACGCCTGGGGGAAAATGAAAATAAATATATCTCAAATAATAAATGAACTACAGGGCAAATTTTTAAATTGTAATAAATTATATTATTGGTAGACTATTAAACTTGACATGAACAGGAAGTCCTAAGGAGGTCCTAGATTTAAGTCCTTCTAAGCTGCTTTAAATTCTTAATGCAGGTTGTATAATTTCTTGTAATTATATGGTAATAAATGATACAACCTTGAATGAAAAATAAAAATAAAGACACAGGTACTAACATGTTGCACAGGTTATAAATGTACAAGATACAAAACAAACATCATGCTCACAAAAGTAAATCTTCTGATTTTTATCTTGTATATTAGGTTAGGGAATTATGGGGAGTTTAATGAACAAACTACTTTCAAATGCAGCAAATAACTGGTAAGAAAATAAATATTCTGTGACATTTACCTTTAAATTATTATTTCAATTTAAACACTAGATGGCGGTGTCTCATAATTTCTCATGTCTTATTTCTTATGAGTGTCAGTTCATTCATTGTCCTCTCAGTAAATCCAACATTTCTACATTATGGTCATTTGATTTTTGTCATTTTATTTAAATAGTGTATTTAGCTCTGTGTCTGGATTATAAGCTGTGACATTTGTTGCTTATTCTTCGGTTCTCAGGTGTTTATGCTTCTGCTCAATGTCACCTCGCCAGTGCTTACTCCTGGGGTATGTAAATACAGCTGGTGATTAAACTCACAAAAGAAATAATGTGGCTCTTTTCTGCTGGTCTAATTGAGAAAACTCTGGAGTGCTCTCGTGGGATCTCTTGTGTCAGTACACCAGCAGGTGTCACTGAAGCCTCCTCACTTGAGAGGAAGCTGTGCTGTGATAAGGCAGCTCAGTTTCTACTGTCACCTCTGTCATTAATGTCATCATCTTTTTAAATCATGTTGGCATGATGGCACATCGATGGCAGCTTATAAATGAATGAAGATAGATAATGAAAATAGTTTTTTTAAAAAAAGATCAAACATGAAAAATCAGACTTAAACGAACAGATTTATATAATAAATACAGAAAAATGCTATCATGTGTTATTTATTATTATTATTATTATTATTATTATTATTATTATTATTATTATTATTATTATTGTTAAATTAGTTATTTTTTGTCTGTACAGCCAAACCAGGGAGAATAAAAAATGGGAACGACAAGACATTTTACGGTGGAGCCTACAGGTGGATGCTGGGTTGGTGGAAGAGAATCAGCAGATGGCAGTGGAAAGAAAAAGTAGCACTGACATGTCATGACCATAATTACTGTGACTGTGCGCAGTATGCTCTGTGATCTCATTGCTTTTGAAATGGTTGCTTCAAGAATGGGGAACAGGTCTGTGATCACTCACAGTCAGCTTCTGTCTTCAAACAGACTTTGTTGCAAGAGATGGCGATAAAATGGTGATCGAATGGGGTCAAGTTACCAATTTCATCCAGTCCGCTTGTGATAATTCAGCAGTTAACTGATAGATCGTGAAATCTATCAAAGCTTGTTGCAAATTTCTTGTAACATACATACACAGAAGTATGTATGAAACAGTCTAACTAGAAGCTGAGATTTGAGATGGAAATTCAGAAATTCCTTCACAATGAGTCATATAGTTGCTGCTGGATGGCAATTTAACTGCAAAGTGACATAGGTGCTTGACAACCTTGCTGTTATATAGGAGTATAGGCAAAAAACAACCATCTGAGTGGAGTCTCTCATTGCGAATACATGGACTGCAGATCGGTACAGACTGGCTGTAGTGTGTTAGTAGTCTGTCCGTGCTTATAAATTAGGCGAATATTTGCAACCTTCAGTCTATTTTGCCATCTATGTGACCAGCCGGTCACTGCAATGACTTGTAGTTGGTGGCTGAATGTGCAAAAAATTCAATGTAATCACCGGGTAACCACCCGTTTTTTTTTTTTTTTTTTTCTTTTTTTTTTTCATTTTTCATAGTTGCAAAGAGATTGCCGTCCTATTTTTACTCTAGCGCGACTGAGTCATAATATGAGGAGAAGACTGGATGTTTGCAGCTTAAACAGACTGCCAAACTGAGAGAATGTGTTATGACACGAGGAGAGTCAGACATGTTACGCGCAAATAACACAGTGTAAATTTAGCCTGAACTTGCCTGCAGATTTAATTTGCTCCTCTATATTAATATGCATAAAGCTCATATCTTACATACTGAGACTAGGGGATGTCTGACGTCTTTGCTTGGAAACTTACCAAACTGTTTAATGCATTCTTATAATAATCACTTAATTAACCAGTCTTTTAACCATACACAATAAACAAGGAAATTATTTAACCATTGGAATTGACAGTGTTTTTTTGACAAGGTGTGGAGCTAGAACATGAAAACACTGATGAAAATAGTGCCAAAACAATTAACTGATTAGGAATGAACAATACAGAACACAACAAGAGTTCTGATAACAGATTAATTTAAGAGCATCAAAAGCTGCTTCCAGCTTCTCAAATGTGGGGATTTGTTAATTGTCTGTTTTATATCACTTATATCTCCGGCTTTTGGGATGCATTGCTAGGAAAAAACAAGGTAATAAACAATATGTTTGTGTCGGGTAAATTTTGATGAGCAACTTTAAGGTTTTAAATGAAATAATAAAAACTACCATAAAAGTGTATTGTATCAAGTGGTAATGGCTAAAACCTCAACTGGAAACAAAGCATTTCTTTGCCCTCAAAGCAATAAGGTGCACAATATACTGTAAGTTTAGCCTGTCAGTTATTTTCCCACTCATTCCTGAGGGTTCATTAATTCTGCTGTCTGGCGAGTTCCCAGCATTTGTTCATTGTCAATGCACCCTTCCCAGCATTTTCAATTTCATCTCTCTTGTGTGATTCATACCTTTATTTCCCATAAAAGCCATTGAGTCACATTTTTTTTGCGCCGCAGAGCAAAGACTGCTTCACAGCACGCTGAGGTCAAGAACTTTCAGTGTATTCGACTATGCTGAGAAGGTTCAAGGTTTATGATATGTGATTTTAAGAGCGCTGTACTGAAAGGGAGGCTGACATCTGCTCCCAAATTGTTGTACCTGCACCGCTTCTTGGTTGATAGCAGTAGCTGTGTTTACTGTCACAAGCTAGGTTAAATGACTCCATCTGTGGCAGTGCCTGACATTTAGACTTAATGAGGGAGTAAAGCTGTGCAACTATGTAACTCATCAGTAGCTACACTCAGTTTGAAAATGCCACCCATTTGACTACATTGTAAAACAAGCACGCAAGGTCAAACTCTGCACATAAGGGCATTTCCAAATCATGCACCATAGTCAGCAATGAAACTTGCCTCGGTGGAAAATCCTTGTCACCTGCGCAAGAAAGATTGTTCTAAAGCACCATCTCATACTCAGCATGTCAAGTGGAGAGTTAAATTGAATCCTGGTGGTGGAGACTGTCACAAATCTGCTGCGGTTAAGGAATGTGCTGAAGAGGAGCTGGCTGAGTGACTATTCTAATTTGTGAGATAGTGGGTTATCTGGAAGATCTCTTGCTGTAAATGGGAGATGCAGAGGCAGTGAATGGTTGGAGAGATACAGTGTGTGTTGTGTGCATCGTGTGTGTGTGTGTGTGTGTGTGTATCAGGTATCAGCATTTAATATATAATGCCTTTGCAGACCGTATGAATGAATTCCAAAGCACACAGAAGGAGAGTGCATGTATTTTATTTTCATGTCATGCTAAATGCTTTTTATAAAAAAGGTGGGAAAGAATTAAGGAGAGTTATAAATAAAAAAAAGACTTCTTTTGAGTGTCTGATAAACTTTCTAGATGGGCACAAACCCACCAAATGAAGTGGAGAGAGTGAAAGCACTACAAAAGAAGCACAACAGATAAATAATTATTTATGTAATTAAATCACAATGTGATAATATCTTTAAATTACAGAGAAAAAAATAGGGGAATTAATGACAGTTATTAACCAAACAACTTCCTTTTTTGGCTTATTTTGGTGATGTTTTATTCCCATTTATATTTGTGCATCAGTGCGTCTGCATTGCTCTGAAATCACAACCGAAACTGAGGTGATCATGTTGGACTTGGAGTTAATAGATCTTGAACAACAAGTCACTTTTTCTGAAATGCAGTGCGAAAAAGAGAAACGACTCCAACAACACTGAGTTTGTACATGGATCGTCACAGCTATGAAAATACAGAAATGACATACAGTAGTGTGTAAAAGTCTGAAGCCACCTTTATATTTTGCTAGGAAAATGGGAAATAGGTTACACAATTTATTGACACATCTGCACAAATGCATAGAAGCATGATATATAAGGCAAGAAAAGATGTTGTACAGCTTGAAAGTCAAGATTTTGTATTCCCACTTTTATTTTTCAACTCAGCCTGAACAGTGTTAGCCAAACTTTTTATAGTCTTTAGGAATAACTCTCCAGGCCCCTTGAAGTACAATCCAAGCTCTTTTTTGAATCTTGGCTGTCTTTTGTTCTGTTCTCTGTCGAGCTGATTCCAAAGTGCTTCAGCGATGTTGAGATCTGAACTCTAGGGAGACCAATCCATGTCTGTGTCATGATCCTGGGTTTTGGACCCAACGTTTTCACTTTTGGATTTCCAGTTTCTGTTATATTATATTCTCTGTTTGACTTGAACCGGTTTTGAGTTTATCTAAAATTACATTTGTTCAGGTTGTGTGTTTGTTCATATTCAGTATTGATAGTTATAATTTTTAGTTATTCGAGATTTTTCTGTGTCTAGTCTGCGTTTGTGTTACGCCTCCCATGTCAGTCTTGTCTTTATGTTTGTCTACCTTTTGTCCATGTCAAGTTTGTGTGTTTTTGTCTCTGTCCCAGTGTTAATGCTTCCTGATTTATTATGGTGGCTTGTTTATGGTTTCTTGTGCGTTATGTTCAGTTTTGTTTCCCATGCCTCATTACTCCTGATTTGCCCCTGCTGTGTGGGGTGTGTGGGTGTCTCCACTTTCCTATCGCCTCCTGTGTGTGTATATGTTGTCTGCATCTCTTTCTATTCCTTGTTTTGTCCTCCTCATTTGTTGTGTACTTGTCCATCCATATGTTCCTTTCCTAGTCTTAATCTCCCAACCACCCAGTTTCTACTTGCCATGTTTGATCATTAATTAATTCAATTTGTTATCAGCAATAAAGCTGCGATTTAAATTCACCTTCTGTTTGCTGAGTCCAGGTTTGTGTCCCACCTGTCTGCTTCACAGCCAACATGTGACAGCCTGATGGTTTTCCATTTTGTGTTTTTCTGTCCAGGGACGCTTTGACTGTATTGGCAGTGTTTAGGATTATTGTCATGCTGAAAAATGAAGCCACTGTCAATTAAATGCTCTCCAGATGGTATTTAATGGATCAAAATCTGGTACTTTCCTATGCTTGTAATTCCATCAATTTTGAAAAGATGTTTATCTGCTGTCAATGGTTTTTGGTCCTGACACTTCTTTTGTTCTCTATTTCTCCAGTTTACATTAATTTTTATAAGGACACATGACACGTCATGCTGAAATGTGACATGTTTTTGGCAAATATCTCTTTGGAAATCAACTTGTTTACTAACAGGTATAAAATACCATTTTATACTTGTTAAATTTTAAAATCTAAATAAAACTAAAGAAATGTGGAAAAATAATGTGTTTTAGCGACAGGCTAACAAAGTGCCTTTAGATAAATTGATTGGTATGTGTGGACACAACCACTGGTGCCTTAGGTTAAGTGCCTTTTTTATTCTTCATTCAATTCAGCTAACCACCAAACAGGAAAAGTGAAAAAGCAGCCAATGGCCAAAGAAACTTTGAAAGATCTTCAGAGAGCCTGGAGAACTATTGCTCACCACGTTTCACACAGTACTACACATTGGCAATATACTAGAAGGATATTGTGACCAAACTTGATACAATGGCCTGTTTCATTTTATTTAACTTAAGGATTATCCTGTTGCTAATCAATATACTGTATTTTTTGGGCATATTAGTGGTGGCTCTATCACAGTTGTGTAGTTACTTTCCTTGGAAGTTAAAAGCCAGTCTACATCACGGATCATGGTGTTGGTTATACAGCAATTTCATGCTATTTCTATAAATCAAACTTTACAAGAAGCTGCCTCTACATGTAGACAGGCTCATTTTATGGTATGCACTCAGGTTTTAAGTACCATTTTTGACTGTGGCCTCTTGTGGACCAATCTTGTTGATGAACATTGCTCAAAGCAGCTTGAGTTTGCTGTGCCTGCTACCAGGCGATCACGCCAAAGCAGGTGACCATGTTGTTAGATAAAATTGCTTTTCCAGTGCTAGAAATGCAATATTTTCTTTGGAAATTAGAAAAGGGTTCTAACATTACTATGCAGAGTAAAGCTTGTTCACCAGCAGTAAAAATATTGTCAACCTTGTCAATGCTATTGAAAAATCTAAATTTTTTTAAAGGGTAAATGATGATCTGTTGCTTAATACAGCTCAAATACAGGCAACCTTTCTAACATTGTTTACCACCTTTTGTAAAGAGAAATGTCACATTTAAAAAAACAAAACCAGCCTTTTTTTTGGGCCTCACAGTATACCAATACCATGAAACCACAGGAAGCAAACTCTAAATAAGAAATGAAAAACACAGTGCCTGTTCTTATTCCCATGTTGGCCATATCTTCCATCTCACAGATATGAAGAAGTTGTGCTTTGCATGAGTGCCATCATGCACAAGGTTACGGCAGCAGTGAGATGGGACTTTCGCTTGCAACTCATTACATATGCATGCTTGTAAAGGACCCCTTGGCGTCACATTTAAAAATTTACATAGTGTTTTTTTATAAAGTTAATATTGTGAAGATGCATATTTAACCAAAATTAATTAACAACAGTTAATTATTTAGTGGAGAAAAAAAAAGTTACTGACGATGGGTGAAATAAACCACATTATGCTGGCTAACAAACATGTGATTTACTCCATCAGCACTCCAAATCTCCTAATGTGGACTGATGTAGATATGTCACACATTCCTGTGCTTATGGTACACACACGCCACAAAAGATGAGACGGGTGAAGTGAGATAATAAAAATGATAATAATATTGGATAAAAGGTATTAAAGAAAACATTAAGGTGAGAGCAAGAGAGAAGCCGTCATTGTTGTTCGAGATTTTCAGGTTTGTCAACTCACTTGATCGCAGTTTGCAGTTAAATTAAAAAACAAGCTTCTGGTGTGGCCAAAGGGTATGTTGCTATGCTAACTTACGCTGCACACCTAAGCTGTTTTAAAGTAGGTTATGTTTGAGGTATGAAATCATCATCTACTGACCAATCAATTCTACCGAAAATTACGTCAGCATTCCTGGAAGTTGCCTCGTAGCTCTGTGCACATGTACTGTTTCCCTGATAAGCATCATTAATAAATACTGATTCTTAGATGCAACTTTATTCCTTGATTCTTTCGAGTTCCAAAAATGTTATTTTTCTATAAGCATTCATATATGATCCTAAAATAGAGCACCTATTTGTACGTGTGCACCTTAAAACAAAGGAGCTAAGTCTACATTTGAATTCAGTTTTTCCATTTCTTTATTCTCACTGTATAAAACACCACTGTGGCTCGAGCTGAAGGAATAAAACGGACATATAAACATTAACTTCACGGAATAGCAATCGTAAAATTCTCTAATTCTCATTAAATGAAACCACATCATCATCAAATTCCTTCACTAGTCATGTTATGAGTTTTGTTAACCTACACAATCAGCTTTCTTTCCGGGCTTCAAATAGGTTAGACTTTATTCATATGGGAGCTCTTTTACAGTCTTTTTGACCACACACATTCATACAGTGCTTTAAATACTGTGAGCTCTCACACACACACTCACAGCACTGATTTATCTACGCTCTGTGTTGCTGTTTCGTGTCGTTAACCTCTTAATATTTTTCAAATATCATCTTTTATCTTCCTTTTTATGATCAGCTGCTCTGTTGCCTGTTGTCTTTGCCTGATCATATATATTGCCAACGCCACACCTTTCATGTGAATGTGCTCGTAGCTAGATTGATATTGCAAGTGTGTTACCCAGGGTATTTATTACTGGCCTAACCTGTAAGGTAAGGCATCGTGACCATTTGTCTGCAGGACCACTGGCTTATTTGATGCCCTGCAATAAGAAAGCTAATGTACATAAATTTGGCTGTTTTGTAATTTACCAAAGTGACAAAGTAAAAGCTTCATATTTACCTGGAAGTTTCTTTTTGCCATATAGGCAAAGAGTTGAATAACATCTTGAAATAGCTCCTGGACCTATTTCAGAGTCTAATTCTGAGTTAAACTCGTAGATTTCACAATGGCTTTATGGAGAAACACACATTATTAGTAAGGCTTAAGCTGCATGTTCAGCCAATATCTCCAACAACATCACACTCAATATACTTGAAATTGAAAGTAAACACGTCCTCATTCCTCCACACCGATGGTCTAATGAACAACACGATGTGCCAGGAAACATACATTCATCTACCAACCTAAAACAAACAAAAACAGCACGATGTATTGTGATGAGAAAAAACTGAATACATATAACTGTTTGTTTACAAGACAAAAAAATCCACAGGCTAATTTAAAGATGCCATCTGCTCTCACAGTACGAAAAATATCATTAAAATGCCTTTACATCATTCCACACTCCAGACTAGACAGGCAGAAACCATTCCTACAAACCTGGCCACAAAATTCATTGTGATAAAAACTCCACACCTTATTTCCACAAGTTAACCAAATTTCCAGCTGAGCGTGAACACAGATTAAGAAAAAATAAATAAGTAAAACCGCAATTGATTTTCTTCCTGTGGAGTACACAGACCCAAGATTAACCCACTCACCAGGAATTCATTCCCCCAGCTTATCAAACAGAACATTCAGCCCTCTTAAAACAAACCGAACCCTAAGATGCCGAAGAAAAACAGTCCTTTCGCTTTCAGACTGACAATGAGAGGGCAAAAGACGAAAAGAGAGAGACCTGCCACATCGATCGTCGAGTGGCCTCCTGTTTCTTTCCTCTCTGCTATCTGTCTTCTGTTAATGATAACACACCCAGAGTGACAAGCATGGATGCAACAGTGACCATGCTGGCTTCAGTCTGCTAACCAGCAGGACTGGAGTTGGGGCTTCATTCCCACTGTTATGCTATGTAAAAGAGACTGCAAAATAATGACAAACCGCCCACAGAAATGCACCAACACAGAGACAGGTGTGTGTTTTGAGTTTGATTTCGGTGCTTTCAGAGAAAGTTAGCGACAGTGATATAAAATAGGTCACATCGGTGGCAAAGAACAAAACCAAAACCTCACATTACAAATTGACATTTTGAGCAATCCCACACATTTACAAACATGCACACTGTTCTAACCTAACAGAAAAAAAACACACCCCTTGTACCAAATCACTGTGACTCAGCACAATGTGAGAAGATGTAGTGCAAGTGTATGCAAAGTCAGTGAAAAGTGAAGTTGTAAAGATGTCGACGGAGGACGTCATCACCCCAACTTTGTTTGGCAAGGGCGTCTCTTCCCTCTGACTAGGGAGAGACACCACTCAATAAAGCTGGATGGCAATCTGGAGCCTAAATTGAGCCACGTCTCGGCTTCTGACAAGATGAATTCACTTAATAATGAGAGCAATTGGGATTTATACGACGTCGAGGTGAGCACCATCTCTCGTTGGGCACGGGCTCTTAATTTCAGACAAATCCACTGACTCACGCCCTCTCTGTGGATGTAGCACCTTTTCACTCTTGTCTGCACTGCACTGCCAGGAAATGCAGTTTGTCCAATGAAACCTGTCCTGCTCTATATTTGCAGATCAGGGTGAGAAGGCCGTGTTGCCAAGAAGACAAGACCGTGGAAGAAATATTTGGACAGCTGTGACAGAGAAATACCTCTCTTGTGTTTTCACTTACGAACTTTTCAGCTCTTTCCAAGTAGGGGAAAAGTGGAGCAATAGAATACACGTTTGCTTCTTTGCTAAATATATTCAAACGTTGATTATACCTTCAGGAAATACTTTTTGGCCTTGATAATACTGTGTTCTTGTCCCTAAAATGGATGCTTTTCCTCCCAAGGGAGTTGCTTCTGAATATAGCCAAATGCTTTTTATGCATATACCTGACACATTTGAGGCATAAAGCTGCTTCCTAATAGGTGGATGGGGCCCTGTAATGAATTGCAACATGAAAGTGACGGACTGCAAGATGAATGAAATCCTGAAAATACATCTGCTTTTTGGTCATCTAATAACCAATACCTTTTTTTACCTAAGGCGGTGTCCAAGGACACTGGCAGTGGATACTTGGATCCTATGGGTTGCAGGTTGAAGCCCATGTGGAGGCTTTTTCCAGTGTATGCTGCATAACCTTGGTTGGAATAGGAGTTTAAGGGTTTTGCTGTGTTCCTGAAGTCATTACTGAGCAGTTTTCAGAAACATACTTTCCATTAAACTGCTATGGTCTGGGGGATTTTGCCTTTTCCTCGCTTTCACATGGAGATAGGCAGGCTCTGCCCTGGACTCCACCTACTGGTTTCCCACTTGTTGGTGAAGACACCTGTTCCTCATTTGTTCATCACTCACCAGTACTTAAGGACCAGCTCAAGCTTGTTGTTGAAAGTGGTTGTGGTAATCAGCCTCTCTTATGATAGTAAAAACCCCTTGTGTTTCTCTCTGCCTCTCAGCAACCTGCTGCGTCACCTGAAGGACTCTTCCTGTGCAAATAACTTCTCAAATTCCGAGCCGATTCTCTCCTGCAGAAAGAGCAGTTGTGAATTCCCTTACCTCCAGAAACTCACCGGTCTGCCCACCCTCTACTGTTTTCTTCTTGGAAACTTCCTGACCAGTCAGCCTTCTCGCTGCCTTAAATTAAGGACTCAAAAGCAAAATAAATTCTCAACATAAGTCTTTCTCTTTGACAGAAACCTGCTCCTGTTTAGTGCACTAAACCTCACCTGTGGTCACCTCTCCTGCAGCTCACCCTTGCTTTATTCAAGGGACTTTGCAAAATAAATATTTTTGAGCCACACACTGAATGTGTTTTTTGGGGTTTGATTCAGAGTCCACAAAAAAACCGTTTCTCTCCTTTGGTTTTCACTTCGCAGTATTTCCCAGTGGAAACTAAAAATTCACTTCACCTCTCGATGTTTCTAATGTTGTGGATCTACTTTGTATTTTAAAGACGTAAAGCTTAATTAATACCACATGACCCCGACAGAGCACTTTATTCTCAGACTGCAGGCTTATTCGTGGTATAGGATATTTAAAAGTAGAATGAGAGGTGGAGGCTTCAGCCTGTCATCTGTGAAACCAGCTCCCAGTTTAGATTTGGGAGGCAGACACCCTCTCTACTTTTAAGATTAGGATGAAAACTTGTATTATTGTAGGGTTTTATATAACAATATAAAGAGCCTTGAGGTGATTGTTGTGATTTTGTGCTGTATAAAAACAACTGAATTTCATTGAACAATTCTGCTTTCTTTGAGCAACATTTTTTTAATCAAGTGGTTAGAGCTTTCACATAACATGCCCACATGTGTTGACTCTAATGCCACACTGCAGGCTACATCACTGCTGATGTGCACGTATTTAAAAATGCTGCGACGTGTCAGGGCCATGGAGACCATCTGTTTCTGGCTGCTTGCGTTTTTTTGTGTCCTGGTGCTAGCAGCCATTCTTCAGAGTGAAGACCCCATTAAAGAACTGGAATTAAACTACAGATGGTTAATACCTTTCAGGAATACATGAACGGCAGAACCACTTTCACAGCAAAGCCTCTGGGCGATGCTGCACCCAGTATAAAAGTCAACAAAAGAGTATAAAGTAATAGCATGACGATAGATAGTGATGCAGCAGTGACACAATGCAAAACAGAGCTGACCTGAATGTAATCGCCAGTGTTACAAGTTCTGATGGTTAAATCCAGCATGTTCATATTATAATGACTATATTAAAAACATGAAGTGGTGTAATGACGTAGGATACTGTCACAATGCTGGGAGTGGACCCAAATGCAGGACTCTGGAGACTGATGATGAACTCAAAAAGGCGGCTTCACTGCTGTACACAGCACACAAAGGGAGGATTGACAATGATGTGATAATTAACAAATGGAAACTGAAGACTTAAATACACTCATGAGATGAGGGGAGAGTGGAGATACCTGGGGAACACGACTGAACAGAATCCAACTAATAAACCAAAACTGAGCATAATGCACACAAGACGAGAGACTATCAAAGTAAAACAGGAAGCACAACACTTAGACAGAGACCCAGACTTAGGATGTACAAACTTGGCAGGACTAACTGACAAACTGGGGAGAACAAGGCTCACTCTGGTCTCTCAGGGAAACCAGACAACCACAGACAGGGAACACAAATGATAATGAAATATTACAAAATGTAGAAGATTAACTATAATATAAATTGTCTACAAATGTAATATAATAAATGCCTAAAGATCCTAGAAACAAAGACCGCATGCATTTTTTAACTTTTGTTTGTGCAGGCATATTGGTACCAAAACTAGCAATATCAAAGCAATGACAAAGCTTTGGGATGCTGAGCACAATAATTGCATCAGGACATTGTCTGCCAAAAAGTTGTTACAGCAAATTGCTTTGCTGAAACACAAAGTGTCCTTTTCACGATTCAATTTGTGTAGGGAAAATATTTAAATTAATAAGCTTTAGAGGTGTTTGCAGTTGTTCATTTTCACTTTGATAAAAAATCATCTGTTCACGAGCTCAACTCTTTCTGTTTAGCTGAAACAATTTACCAAAAAGAACTAAATACGTTTAGTCCTCCAAAAACCATTTCTTCAAGAGATGTTTGTGGGAACGACTTAAAAACAAGATTTCACCTTTTGTGTTCAACAACAAAAACATATTGCCAGATGTGTTTTGGGGTTTTTTTTGCCTGACTTTAAGAAAAGATGTTAATATTGAAGGTGGAGAGGAGCAGGCTGTCAGGGCACAGCAGGATTCTTCAGTCATTACTGCAGCCCGGCCAGACGGGGTTGGTGTTTACTGTGAGCAGAGCAGCTTCTTAGTCATATCATTGCCCAGCAGGCTCATTTCCTCCACAACGTCACCCCATGCTGGTTTAAAGCAAAGCTTTGTGCTGGATATAAGTCATGCAGTGGAAGGCAAAGGCACAGTGCAAAGTGTTCCTGCATTCATGTCTTAGGAACATGATTAACAAATGCTGTATTGCGACTTTCTAGTGTTTCATTACAAACACATGATGGATCGGAGTCCTGTTGAAGACTGCAGATGAAAGCTGCAGTTCTTTTTGGCCTAGCTAAGTGCAGCTCACCCTGCCTTAACCATTGTAAATGAGTTCTCGCTCACAAAGGAAGGCTGCCCGGCTGCTTGGCCTCACCGGGCCCCTCCTCGCTCCACTGGCCCCTGGACTCGCCACTCAAAGCCTACTTTTTCCATTTTCCAATGCAGCCAGGAGCCAGCTGGCTTTATTGGAGTTTTTAAAAGCTATAGCCTCAAACATTCATCCTCTGTCTCAACACATTCTAGACAGTTTCATTTTTTCTCTCTGCCTCACTTCATCTTCATCCTCCCCCCCCTCTCGTTGCTGTAGACACTTTCTCTCGTTTTTGAAACTTCTTTCCCGTTGCCCCGGTCTTCCTTTCCCCCCCTTAATCCTTCAACTTATCCCCAGAGCTTATTCCAGTGGTTCAGTTTGGCCTGGCTTTTTTTTTTAAACCACTCTCTCATACAATCAACACTGCCAACACAAATGCTAGTTTCAGCCATATTAAATTCTGCTCCTGCTTCCTTCTTTCACACAGAAACAAAGTCCTCAGAGGATTGGGGGCTTGCTCTCATCTACTTAGATTTAATTTAGGTTTCACAAAATGATACAAACACATTCTGCTGTCTGACTCATGTCGAATGAAAGACCTGAGACTGGAGAGAGTGGCCTCAATTTTCTTCTTGTGCTTTATTATTATTCTGCTGGCAGCGTGTCCCAGGGCAAGGTTGTGGTCAGCGGATCTCTGCGGTTCTCCTGCTAAATAATTACTCAAGACAATTGGAGAAACCACAATCAGTGGCATATGGGTTGCACTGGGCACAGTTATTCTTCCAATTTGACGTGTTTTTTTTCTTGCCCACATTTTGCATATGCGCTTAAGACAACATGCGGTCCTTTTTTTCAGTCTGCAGCCTAATTACCACCGTTACTTGAAAGTGACATAAGAGCACAGTTCTGAGTAGAGCTGCGTACATATAAACAAGACTCTTGCCCAAATGAGACAGGAACTGTCCTCAGCAGAATTGCTTAGCCAAGTATTTCTATATCATTAGTGGGAATATGTCCAAATTCTGCACAGAGGCATGTCATTTCCCTTTGCCCAGGGAAATGAGCGCATCTGTGGGGAGTTTGAGGCTCTCGGCAAAGCAAACAACACAGCATCTGTGTTCTTGGAGATGCATATCCGCAAGGGATAGGGCCTGCTTCAAAATCCCAATGAATCCCCTAAAAAGAGAGACAAATTGGGATGCCATTTTTGAGATAAAGGGGGATGATAATTCAGTGGGAAATTAGCTAAATGCAAGTATGAATTGAAGCTTTGTAACTAATTTGGACCCTTATGCCATCAGTGATATTACATTGAGATAAATGGTTGCTATGGTTGCTTTCCAGCTCTCTTTATTGTTTGTTTCACGATGGGGAGCAGTTTTTCAGTGCTTTTTCCCCTAATATGAAGACAGGCCTGAGCTTACTTGTTGGCTTAGTTGGTGCAAACCTGCCACTAGCTTCTATTCCCTCTCATTTTGCCCTCATTAGTGCTGCCGTCTTTACTCTTTAGCATTTCATTTGTCATGTCATTCTCATAATTAGCACAATCATTATCATATTAGCCATTATATCATTTATATCTACTCACCAGTCTCTTCCTCAGCAGTAACTAATTTGTTATCATTATTATAAAGACAAAGCATGGAAGTCTAATAATTATAGAATCAAGTCCCGCAATATTTTGGAGCTCAAATAAAAATGAGAAAATGTTTTGGGATAGTTACAGAAAACAATAAAACACGTTGAGACAATTCAAAGTATTTTCACAGATAACAACACTTAGAAGACTCTGCTTCAATCAAGTGGCGGTTAATTTCCCTAACAGCCTGCCTAAGTCTGTGCTCCAGTTTTGAAGATTGAAATTTTAGTCTTTTATTTACACGTTTTTGTTTTTTTTTGTTGTTGTTTTGCAGCGAGGGCGGCATGAAGATCTTGGGTTAAGCCTGGCTGGCGTCCCTCTGTGTGGCCTGCCTGTGTGCTTTCCAGGTACTCTGGCTTCCTCCCAAAGACATGCATGTTAGGTTAATTAGTGAATCTAAAACAGCCGTAGTTGCAAATATGAGCGTAAACGGTTCTGTCTCTCTTTGTTAACCCTGCAACAACTGATGAAGTGTCCAGGGTGTAGTCTACTTCATGAACTGTGACAGCTGGCATTGACTGAGTTGGATAAGCAGGACAGGATGGATGGATTTATTAGCAGATACCGTGGATTTGCTGGGATTTCCCCTCCTATAGTCTACATGCCTCTGTTGAATAATTTTTTGTATCTCGGATCCCATTCCACTTTAAATTTTCATTATGCCCCCAAGTAGTCCTTTTTTGCCGTGATAACTATATAAAATAAAAGAATACATGAAATTCATTCATAGCATTGGATCTGCATATTTTACCTGAGCCTCACAAAACAATACTGAGTCTCAAACACGTGCTGATTGCTTACATCAGAACTGCCTACAAAGGGGAGAAATCTGCAACTTTGCATTTGCACTGGGGCTGCTATCTGTGCAGTCGAGTTAAAAAGGCTTGATATGCTGGGCAGCATTGAATAAATGTTATGTGCACGGCTTGTTGGTTTTGCAAGTGATGGTGCAGCCACTCTCCTACGTGAAAGATCAACCCTAACTTGAACGCCATTCGCTGCATCAATAACAAGTTAGAGCTCGCTTTCTATGATGCTGGAGCACACATTACAGAACCGAGTCATTTTCAGATATTTATTGACTCTCTGACTCCAGAGGTCCGCTGTTCATCTTAGCAAATAGAACAGCGTTCCTTCCTTCCCTAGCCAGACATTTGCAGAGTTTTAGGTAAAAGACGGGTTTCTTAGACTAACATTTTGGAATCTGTAGCAGAACATCTATATATTGCCTTTCTTTTATTGACAACATGTTTTGCTGTTGGCTTTTTGAGATTATTTCATATTAAACATTAATAACTAAGTAAAATGGCAAATTTAATTCTGAAACGTTGAAAAAGCATTTAATCCTTTGTATTGTGATGTTTGACAGGATCCACTGTGTCTGCAAAAAAGATGAGGCTGACAATATTGTGCATATTAATTCATTTGACTTTGAACAAAGAGATTGAAATATTAAAATATTACTGAAGTTCATAACTATTATATAAATGTTAAATTGGCAACTGTAATAAATAATAAAGACTTGGACAGGCTTAAGAGTGTATATAGGCATTTATGTGTTGTGAATCAAACAAACACATAAACAAAAAAAGTTTCAGAAACACCCGTGTGGATTCACTCTGTGGATCCCCCCTTGTGAACCAAGCTTGCTAGCTAGCTGATAATTCATGACTTCAGGGTTGTGCTGTTATCTGCTGGGTTTAATCTGATTGCACCACAAGAAATCACTGATTGAAGTTCAGTTGAGCTCTGTTGCTCCTATAATGTTGGTGTCACAAGAGGGCGCATCCCATAAATCAGCAAGGAGGTTTGTTTACAGCCTTACTGTCAGAAATATACACTGTTTTCCCCACTCAGAACAGTCTAATGAGGTTATAAATGTGTGCTCCATTGCATTATGTGTTATATGGCCAAGAAAACCCTCATGTATATAAAATATATAAAGGTAAAAATGGGCTAGCTAGACCATTAAGAGGGTTTCTGACTCAAATGCAGGCGCAGACAAGAACTGACAGTTTTAGGTCTGCTTTTATTTACATTAACTGGGATTTAAGGGGGGGGGGGACACTGGGAGCAGTTGTCACTGGAAACAGCTTTCTAGAAGAGAGGAGAGCAGCTAGTCAGGGGTTTTTAGAAGCTGGTGGTTACTGTCCAGAGTAACGAGCTTAATTAGAGAGGTGGGGGTCAAGTTCCCAAGGGTGGGGTGGTCACATGAAGGTCGCAGAGGCTTGTAGGTTCTGAGTTCCTTGCTTGTTCTGATATCCTTTCTGAGGTCCGGAAATGAGTGAGGCAGGGGAGGCAGAATCCCAGAGGCTTTTGTGAGAAAAATGGGACCAGTGTTGAGAGGCCAGGTTAGTAATAGACAGTCATAAACTCTTGCTCAAGACCAAGAGGACCTGGCGACAGAGACACTGCGTGATTAATACACAAGGAAGCAAGATACTGTAATCGAAACAGGTCCATGATTGCCGGCTAAAGAAGAGCAGGTGAGTTTAGTGGGATTCAAGGCCTGACCCTGCCTGGAGCGAGGAACCAAACCTGACCTGAACGCAGAGAAGACAGTCCAACCAAGATCCTCATCCTGGACCATGACAGTCCACACATTACCTAGTTCCCTACTGACATGCCTAAAAGCTTTAAAGACATCAAAGAAGGAGGCAGACTTTCTCTTTTCACCTTTCTGCAGTCACGCTTGAAACAAATCCCCAAAATACCAAGGTGAGAAATAAACCTGTATCAGTAAGACAAATATTTGACTCCTCGAAATAACTCCTATCTGAAGCAGTTATTTTTAAAAAGCGTATTACCTCTCTCATCATCACCTTATTTGTCATCGTTAATATCAGCCTCGTAATGATAATTCCTATCATCATTATCATCATCATAAAAGCTTGTACCTCTCCTATGACATCATCATTATTACACTGTCACCATTTTTTCTCCATGATCATCATCATTAAACTATTTGTTATTAATATTACTAACTTCATCACAGCCATTGTTCAGCCAAGGAAATGATTGAACAGTGGTTGACCTTTTATAGCAAATGACTCAACATTTAGATTTAAAGGAAAAGGCACCATTCTTAACAAATCTGTAATAGCAAAAAGAATTCAGGTGCGAGCAAACCGCCTCTCGATAAATGCATTCAATTTCCACACTCAAAAAAATGAAATTGGGTGGTTGTTAAATTTACAAAATTCAAACTTGTAATGTGAACAAAATAATTTCATGTTTCTGTGGTGAACGTAATTAAATCACGTAGGATCTGCATGAAACCCAGCAATTTAATTCATTCTTGTTGAGATGACAGGATACAATCTAGTAAGAGTGGTTAGTTGCCTGGATTCACAAAATTCACAAGATCACACAAGAGTTCAAACCACAGGAAAATCACTGAGGTTAGAAGAGACAGACAACCATACACACACTATGTATATGCCTCAGCTATTTATTGTGGTTTTTAAAATTCTATAAAAAGCCTTGTAATCATAGTTTCCCTATTTTTTTGAAGTCTAGATTGACAGCTCGGTGGCACAGTGGTTAGCACTGTTGCCTCGCAGCAAGAAGGTCTTGGGTTCAAATCTGCAATCTGGCCAAGTTTGCAGTGGGTTCTCTCTGGGTACTCTGGTTTCCTGCCACAGTTAAAGTCATGCAGTAATTAGGGTTACGTTAATTGGTGTTTCTAAAATATCTATGAACATGAGGGCAAATGGTTGTCTGTCTCTCTGTGATAGACTGGTGACCTGTCCAGTATTCTGACTCCCACCCTATCACATCTGGAATAGGTCCCAGCCTCACTGCAACCCTGGTAAAGATAAGAGCAGAGGTGGGACCAAGTCAATGTGTGTAATGTCAAGCAAGTCAGAGTCGAGTCTCAAGTCACTGGTGTAAAAGTCCGAGTAAAGTCACAAGTCTGAAACTTTGAATTTCAAGTCCTTTCGAGTCTTTAAAAAAAAAAAAAAAAAACGAAAAAAGAATGTAGCAGTTATATGCTAAATGTAAATATTAGACCATGTAATTTTAAAATCGGTGTCAAACACATGACGAAATAGTGAACTTAGAAAATATACACAAATTGTGAAATTGCACCTCTATAAAATGCAGCTCAATTACACTTATCTCCAAGAATAATTTTCACCGACAGTTCTGAGATAAGCTGCATGTTATTCTTGGATGCGCTTGTAGGGCCAGCTTTAAAATCGCATGACAGAAATGTCATACACATAAAAAAAACTGTATCACCAACGGAGCCTGGACAAGATTTGCTAGTTAGATGAAGTCAGCTATCTCATCGTAGCAAAAGAGAAGCACCACCTACCGTTCTTTATGCAACTTCAACTGTCGGAGAAAGTTGGAAGTTGTTCCATCTCTGTCTGTGATTCTCTTCTTGCATGTTTTGCATATTGCATTTCGGTTTTTTGTTGACTACTTCATAGTTTATGTACCTGAAAAAAATAATTCCTTGCAGCATTTTTGAGCGGTTTATTTTGTTGTTGTTGTTTTTTTTAAAAATCTGGTTAATTTGATTGGCTGTGCTACAGCTCACGCACACATACGTACGGAGTGTGGTTTGAATAAATGAATCAATGAATTGAATTAATGGTGCACACTTTCTATATAATATGTATGTTAAATTTTATATTTGGGGTGAAATATCAATTCTTTTCAAGTAAACCGGTTCAAGTCCAATTCAAGTCCCAGGTCATTGGTGTAAAAGTCCAAGTCAAGTCACAAATCTTAGAACATTTTTTCAAGTCAAGTCTAAAGTCATAAAATTAATGACTCGAGTCTGACTCGAGTCCAAGTCATGTGACTCGAGTCCACACTTCTGGATAAGAGGATGGATGGAGTGCAAGTTATTATAAATCCATTAACATTTTATGTTAACCAGACTCTAGACTTTGTTGAACACTCCAAAAAATAACTCTTTAAATGAACTTAAAATAAATGGATTAATAAATGGATTTCTATTACGAATAAGCATGTTTTAATTTCCACGTAATTTGCATGGGTTGGATCAAATCAATTAAATTAAGTTGGACTCAACTGTAGTAAAACAGTTGATTCATCATTAATTAATCAAGTTGGTCCAACTCAAGTACATTAAGTTGGAATAACAGAATTGCATAATGCTAAAATAAAGCAATTTAATTACGTGGAAATTCTTTCCATGATTTTTTTTATGTTCATTCAAAGAGTTATTTTTTTGAGTGCAACATAAACAGGAAACATGTAGAGGAGGGTGCAGGGGTGGAGCATTACCATGAGCCTATTAGAAGAGCGGCGTTGAAAAGCGCTAAGTAGATTAAAATTTGAGCCCCACAAACATGCGTGAATATGACTTGACCTGAAGAGTCAGCCCGTATCTAAACAGGCGATGGATGAACCAGCAATTTGGAAGTCTGAATGAAACAATCAGCTAATGTAGGCACATAATCACTACCCTGTCTGGACTAACTCTCCACTCCATTTGTTAACATCAGTCAACATTTACGTTGTTTATCTTTTCCCCATAATCCTTATTGCTTCATCGCCACTGGCTGCTGTATTTAGGCACTTTTACTCTGTTTAAGACAGAAATGTCATTTGAACATCCCATTTCGTTTGACGCAGGATGGATGAATGAGGTTGATAGTACACACAGTCCTCTGAAAAAAACTTTTCACAGGACTCCATGCAGTCCTGTGAAAAACTAAGTACAGGCCATGATTGAATAGCTTGTAGAAGCACTATGAGTAGCAATATCATGAAGTAATAATTTTCTGTATGATCTTATCAGTTTCTCACATCGTCGTGGAGGGATTTTACCCACTCTTCTTTACAACGTTGCTTCAGTCCACAGCACTTCAGTTGGGTTCATGACTGGAGTCTGACTGCAACACGCTGTCGTTCTTTTCTTTTTCAGCCATTCTGTAGATTTGCTGCTGTGCTTGAGATCAATGTCCTATTGGATGACTCAGTTTTGTCCAACTTTTAAATGCTCACGTTTGTATACTTTGGTGTATAAGGAGTTCATGGTTGACTTAATGACTGAAATTTGCCCAGGTTGTTTAGACCAGATCACCACCCATCCATGATGATGGTTGAAAGTTGGAATTCCTATAGAAACAATAAGGCTGTATTTTTGAAAGTACACCCTTACATGTTATTAATGCATACATTTGAAAACTTTCTTTTTCATATGACTGTAATTAAATGCTATTAGGTTTTTCTCTCCATAGCTTAAAAGACATGCTAAAAATAGAAAAGCCTACTGCTGTCTGAAAGCTCCAGACAAACTGTGAGTGTTCGTCACAGTGCAAAGCAGTAAAATTTTTCAGCTCTGTGCACACAAACTTTTGAGAAGTGCTCCAAACCACCCATGCACTTTGATTATAATAATAATGGATTACATTTATATAGCGCTTTTCGGGACCCCTCAAAGGGCTTTAAAATACCACTATTCATTCACTCTCACACACTGGTGAAGGCAAGCTACAGTTGTAGCCACAGCTGCCCTGGGGCAGACTGACAGAAGCGAGGCTGCCATATTGCGCCATCGGCCCCTATGGCCATCACCAGTAGGCGGTAGGTGAAGTGTCTTGCCCAAGGACACAACGGCTCAAACTGGCAACCTTCCGATTACACTGGAAAAAAGGGATTGGCCAGCTCTTGGATTTACGTAAGCATCTTGCGTGTATTTAACACAATTGCCTCATGCTTTAAAGTTAGGTGTAACTATATAGTGTAGAAACTACATGATATGCAGAGAGGGTAGATTAAATTGTTCATATCATGTTCAAGTGAAGTAAGTCAATAATATAGCAATGTTAAATCCCGCGACACTGCACGGGATTTCAGTCTCGCACTCTTTAGATTGTGGTTTCAGGAAGGCATCCATCTCAGTCAAGTCGAGCAGCCACCTCTGGGTGGTTGTTACATTAAAAAAGTCTACCTTGTAATTTGAACACAATAATTTCATGTTTCTTTGAACGTAATTAAATCATGTAGGATTTGCATGGAATTCAAAAACTTAATTTGTTCTTGTTGAGATGACATGATACAATCTAGTAAGAGTGGTTAGTTGCTGAACACATGAACTCGCACAAGATTTCAAACTACAGGAAAATCATTGGAGTTATAAGAGGCAGAGAACTACACACACACCAAATGCATGCTATTGCTATTTATTGTGGATTAACCTGTCAAGGACGAAAACAAAAAAATTCTGCATCAAACACAGGAAATCATAGCTTTCCTGTGTTTCCTAGATTGTTGGCATGGTGGTTAGTGCTGTTGCTTCACAGTAAGAAGGTCCTGGGTTCAAATCCACATTCTGGCTAGTTTGCAGTGGTTTCTCTCTGGGTATTCTGGTTTCCTCCCACAGTTAAAAGTCATGCAGCTATTAGAGCTAGGTTAATTGATGATTCTAAATTATCCGTGAATGTAAATAGTTGTTTCTTTCTATGTGATAGACTGGTGAGCTGTCCAGGGTGTACCCTGCCTCGTAACCTATCACTTCAGGGTTATTTCCCAGCTCTCCTGCAACCCGGAGGATGGTAGTCATTGTAAATCCATTCAATTTTTATGGTAACCAGGATCTAGACTTTGTTGAACATTATGTAATATGAAGACAACATGTAGTATTTAAGTGACCAAGTAGTATTGGGGTAAAAGTTATCGAATAGTGTTGAAATAAAATGACAAAATTGTGAAGGATTAAAATATTCCAAGAGCTCAACTTACTTCATCTGAACATGTTTCAACCGTGTTTTAGAAACACAAAATGCACAGGTTTATTGAATATGAAAAAGTTGTCTTGATTTAACTCAGTTCTTTAAGTTTCTGCCAAAGCAAAACATTTGTGTGCAACAAATGTCCACTATTGAATCAAGTAAATCCAACATGGCCTTTTTTTCAGTGTACAAGACAAACACCCAACTCTTGAGCCACGATCGCCCCGATTAATGTCATATTGATACTTTTGGCTTCATGATCTTCTTATTTTTCAACTGTTGAGATATTTGTCTTTGAGATTTCAGTTACGTGACACAGTGAGGCAGTGCTGTTGATGTCTTAATACTATGAACACCACAAAAAAGGTGGATACCTAAATCAGAGCCATTTTCACATCACTTCATCTTACCATTACAGGTAACCAAGACAACCCATTTCCTGTAATTTGGTTGAATTGAGCACTTAAACCTGGTATTATTTAAAAAGCTATGAATTCAATTCCACTGCATTAACAACATCAGTACTGGTTTTACTATTTCTATTAACTTCACCATGATACTGAGCTAATCACACACTTCTTATGCACCGTTATTTATTGATCCCAGGATATTCGTCATCATCCTCACTGTTTTTACCTGGGATTGCCTGCAGAGGTGCAGAAAAATGAAATGATTTTCCTGCACCATGGATAGTGGTGGAAATATCAGCAAAAATAGCCCACAGGAGAAAGAGAACAAAACAAACAGGGGCGATCACGAGTTTGATCTGCTATTTATGAAAAAGTGGAAAAACAAAGCAGGACTATGAAATCGATAGATTCCTAAATCACCTGAGAGAAGGTTAGCAGAGGCTCCCGGGCAGGCCTCCAGCTCAGCGACCGGCAGTTTATGGATCCTCTGTCGCATGCATCCAATATACACAGCTTATGCACAAGCATAGTAGAAGCGTCAGATCCTGAAAACAGACTTATTTTAGGCCAATATATTTCTAGAGACCCATAAAAAAACAAGAATGCATACTGTTCTTACTCTCTCACAATCAGACACATACAGAAAAACATACACCCACATAGACATACTGTAATCCCTCTTTCTGTCACACACTCACGTACGCACTGACATCCACAGTGACAATCCCTAAACAAAATCCTGAAAGCACGTCTCTCTATCTTTTGCACACATACATAGAAGCACACTTCTCCACAACTGCACTTTCTCACAGAAAATAAAAAAATAAACAATCCTTCACTTGCTCTATCTTTCCCTCTGACACACACACACACACACACACACACACACACACACACACACACACACACACACACACACACACACACACACTTATAGTTCTACTCACTTTAACACATCCTCTTCTGCACAGACACACACTCATTAAAGGCCTCCGACTCTCACACAAACACGAATGCCTACTGAGATTTAGTCAGTGCTGCATAAAAGGTAAAATCTTGGGGTTTTTTTGAGGATTTTTCTCACCTGGAGATTATATTATGCTCATATTTTTAGGTAAAAGCTGCGTGGTGAAATATGACATGAGGCGAAGGGTTGTAAATACACACACTAAACTGCGGCACTGAGATATACTGAGCAAATAAAAATGATGTATTCAAGTTGTGATTGTAACCTGCACTTGCATACTGTTTACTCACACTCTCAGCTATAAATAGTTTAGCTCCAATTTTTGTCTCCTAAATTACTTTTACTGCCATGCTTCAACACGACTTTAGTTACCGAGGAAGTGAGATTCTCAGCAGAATGAGCACAACGAGTCAATGAGAGGTTGTTTTTTTTTCATTTGAAATAAATGCGCTAATCACGTCAGCCTGTTCCCTTTTGTTGTGTGTGTGTTTGAAGCCTGTTCTTTTTCATGTGTTTTTATGTATTTCTATGTACAGCTACTCTCCATCTCCTCTGAGGGCTGCCTATTTGTTTACTCCTTCGAGTTGCTTCTCATTCAGCATTTTGCAGCTGGTGTCACGGAGCAGTTAAGGTGAATGCCTGGTCAGCTGTGTTTAGACCTTCCACCAAGGGGAAACACTTGATTCATATGCACAGTCTCATCTGCATATATTAACATGATCAGCGATGACACGCAAGTACGCAATGCTTCCACACTCCCTCAGCGGGTGGTAATGACATCCACAGTGCTCGCTGTGTCCCATAGAGAAATGACGAGAGTGACATTTTTAGAGTAGGAGAGAGGGGTGAAAATTAGGCTTTGACAAAGAGGAAATGACAAGACAAGAGGAAATAAAAGAGAAACACTGTCAGGGGAGGGTCATAACCTCAGATAAACAAAAGCACGAGTGAAATGTTTGTGGAGTTGAGGAGAGGCTGAAATAAAGTGCAAAGCGGTGCCTATATCCTACATAGTATACTGTATTCTGTCATATCTTTGGAAGAGCAACAGTGAGTGAGAGACAGGGATGATGAGTGAAAGGGAGTGGAGGCCAGAGCTGTTTTCTCCCAGGCGGGAGGCAGAATGTGAATACCTAATCAATAGCCATCAGACACGGGAGGATTTACTGTCTTGCGCTGCAGAACCTAGACACCCCAAGGCAAGCTGAGCGCTCAGACCAGAGCAATGGAGCATGAACGCTCTGACACAGCAAGTCACTGTGAAACAAACAGGGAGGAGGGGGTAAAGAGGACAGTTCTGCTGGATTTAAACACCTTGAATGTGCAGGACTACATCAAATGCCTGTGCAGTCTAAACTAGAGTTTCAATAATGCAGATATAGTGCACTGTATGAGACAGCATAGGACTGCTAACAAAAAGTTGGAAGATTCGTGTATACTTATCTATATTCTTATGCTTAGTCATCTAAATGCATCGTCAGGCTGATCTGTAAGACATGTCTATTTCAGTGATTCAGTGTTGGTCAGGCACAAGGCTTTTTGTTCCTGACCTTGTTTTGTTATTTGTGTGCTAGTTTGGTTAAATGCCAGTGACAATATGTAGTATTGCAGCAGGCTGCTGGGGGGGTGGGGGGTGGCTTGGATTTAATACTGGCAGTACTAAACAGTTAGTAGGTAGATTGTGTTACATTTGCCTGAAGGCAACAACTAAAAGACTACACAGTCAACCGAGAAATATGATCAGGGTTTAATTGTTAGCAAAAACATCTTTATTATACAGTGATTGCAAGAGCTTGGCTTGAATTGCCGGGAATAAGTCGGACTTGCTCCTGGTGAGTGTTAGACTCTGCAAAGGCTGGCCTTAGTTACCAGCTCTGTTCATAATTTTCATGGACAGAATTTCTAACCCTAGCCGAGTGGGAGAAGGTTTCCACTTTGGGAGGTCTTAGGATCTCTTGTTTTTTTCGCAGATGATGTGGTTCTGTTGGCTTCATTAGGTGACGACCTCCGCAGTTCGCAGCAAAGTGTGAGGTGGCAGGAATGAGAATTAGCACCTCCAAGTATGAGGCCATGGTCCTCTGCTAGAAAAGGGTGGTGTGCCCACTCTGGCTCAGGACTACTGACCCAGCTGGAGGAGTTTAAGTATCTTGGGGTCTTGTTCATGAGTAAGAGGAGAGGGGAGCAGGAGATCGACAGATGGATTGGTGCAGCGTCTGAAGTCATGCAGACACTGTACATATTTATCATGGCAAAAAGAGAGCTAAATGTAAAAGCGAAGCACTTGATTTACTGGTTGATCTATATTCCTACCATCACCTTTAGTCACAAGCTCTGGGTAGTGGCTGAAAGAAGCGGTGGAAATTAGCTTTCTCCAAAGGGTGGCTGACTTCTCCCTTAGAGACAGATGAGGAGCTCGGCCATTCAGGAGGGGATTTAGAGTAGAGCCGCTACTCCTCCACATCAAAAGAGGCCAGGTTAGGTGGTTCAAGCATCTTCTGTGTATTCATGTCAGTGTCTCCCTCAATTCCATGCCACATCCTCCCTCATGGCTGTGTTTCTCTCCCTGTGTTTCACTAAGTTACAGAATCCCAGTCTTTGTATCACCTCCATGCCAGCTAATAAAGCTGTGTTTTTGAGTTTATTTTTTGTCTCTGTGAGTTTGCATTTGGGTCCATTCCTGCCTGCCTGCACAGCCGTTTTATGACAGCCTTAGTTTCCCCAGGACAAGCTAAAGGATGTGGCTGGGAAAAGGGAGGTCTGGGCTTCTCTACTTAGGCTGCTGCCCCCGTGACCCCGTCCTGGATTAGCAGAAGAAAGTGGATGGATGGACATTTATATTACAGCTCTTTAAAACGCCCAGTTTTAAAATACATTCAAAAAACAACTTACAAATTTCGTGTGTGAACTAACTATTGTTAAAGAGTAACAATCACAGTGATTTAGTGGTTGTTAAAATGTGTTCAGAGTTTGCAATTCAATGATGATTAATCTCAGCAGTTATGACACACAGATCTCCACTACATAAGCTGCCTTTATAAGTTAAAAGTACCAGTATTGGTATTAGCAATACTGGCTCTGTGCTTACTCTCACATCAATACCAAAATTTGCAGCATCGCACAACACTGACTTGATGTCCAGCATTCCAATTAAGAAAAAGAAACTGAAGGTAAAGGTAGTGGAGGTGCCCTTATTTATAAATAAAAAGAGACTGAGAACGTCATCACAGTAATAACTGGTCAGTGTGAACCATTCACAAAAATGTATAAGAAACATTATAGAAATGGACAAAGTCAGAAAAGTTTGGGTTTTACAAGCCACAATGAAACTGCTACATCAACCCTGTTCTTATTCTCTCAAGCACTGGGAATGCTGCAAAGATCACACCAAGATCACAACATTCAATACTGAAAGAGGTGGAAAAAGAACCCAAGGGTAAGAGTAGAACACCTGCAGAAATCTCTACAACCTGCTAAAACCTTTATCCGTGTTTCTACGGACAGTGTAAGAATAAGTGTAAATGGAAGGACACCACAAAGGAAAACGCTACTCTCACAAAAACAACTTTGTATCATGTCTTACATTTGTAAAAGGTGCCTTGGAAGTTCCAAAGACATTTGGGACAAAATCAAAAATGAAACACTGTGCTTGGAGGAAGTGAAAGGCACTTCAAACCAACATGAAAAACTGTGGGGTAAAATTAGAAGAAACCACATGCAAAACAGCGCAAATAAATTTTAAAGGGGGTTTACAGAGGACCTTAAAAGCTGTCCACCAAGGATCATTCATTAGATAGCTGCTATATTGGATTGCACTAGACTAGACAGGGCGTGTTTGAAATAAAGCGCTCATTGAGTGTTTAAACATTAATTCCACCATGATCACACCAAACCAGCCCTGATCAGACCTCTAATTACACAAAATAGCCCACCATGTGTACATGCAAATTCCCACTAAGCAAAAGGTCACCATGGGCTGGAATTTTAAACATCTATCTTTGCGAAGAAATGAGAGCTGTATGTAAAAAAAAAAAAAAAAAAAAAAAATCACCAAGAAAAAACTGGCTGGTTTTTTTTTGCATGTTAGGAAAATCTGCAGATGATTGGGGTAGCATACAATTTGTAACCAATCAGTTATTATATGCATGGAGATGTTAATTATAATCTGAATGATTATGCACTCTGTGAAATTATAGCTTCAAATGAATATTATCATTTACAAATCTTGCAGGCTTGTAGATTACATATTGTTAGAATGCTAGCATACATTATATATTTCTTTTTTAATCAAAGTAAACTAAAGGAAAAACAACAAACTTCAAGAAGTGTCTGCTGTTACAGGTTTAATTTTTAACTGGTAATCTATTTTTAATTACAATTTACTCACCACTGAGCAATGATGACAAGTCAAACACAAGGGGAAAACAAATCTCTCCTCCCCGAGACTTGATGAATGATATTATCTGTCTTGCAGAAACTCCTGGATGAGTTCTGTTCTTAAACTGCTTAAAAAAAATCCTGTTATCGTTGCGGGTGTCTCTGCATGCAACATGGGCGATAATTATGAATAATTACAGACGATTCTGTTTGTTTTGGGGGTGTTCTGCTTAATTTTGAGAACAAAACCAGCTGTTAATTGCTCACAACAGCATCCCTATATGAGATTTTCTGTGAATTCATCTCGGCTACTCGTGTAGGCGTATATGGACACCATGAAAAAGAAATCGAGCCATGAGTAAATGAATTGAGTTAATTGAAATTTCAAGGCTGATTTTTGTTATCACTTTTCACGTACAATCCTGCAGTGACTAATACGTATCACACTGCAAGCATATGCATATATTGACAATCTATGCGCACAAATACACCCACCTCTTGGATGTAACTCTCCCCAGAAGACCCCTCGGGCCACACCAGAGTGGCCTTGACGTTTATGCTGATCTAGCATGGCAACAGCAGATATTGCTCTGCACTCCCTCTTCATATTGTCTGCTCGGCCGGCATGGTTCACTTACTCACCGCTCCGCAGCCTGGCGGCGAATAGACTGTGAACATCCAGACTGTCCATCATGGAGGGGAGTTTGACAGTCTTCTGACAGGCACGCTGAATTGATTCTTCAAGCCCACTGTTTATTTTCGCCTGCCTTGCCAGTCCATTGCTCAGTTGGGTCCATTCTCTTGCTTGCTTGGTTTCAAGGTCCAACCAACCACCCCACTGCCCCCTCCTCCTCAACCCACCCAATCTATTCCTGTCATTGCACCAAACAAGTGACACTGACAAAATAACAGGGTGTGTGTTTCACTCCTTGGTTTTCTATGTTTCTTTTTTTTTTTTCTTCTTTTTATTTTTTTTAGTGCCAAGCAACACGGCAATACGTTTTGAATGGCAGCTGGTAAAAAGGAATGTAGCACAAGCTGCTGTCCCTTGTTCAAACAATGCTTTCCCTAGCCACTAACCCTAACCATCAAAAATGAATTCCTAACCCTAACCCTTGGCCTAAACCTAATTATAACCTAATTGTAACCCTGACACTAAAGCCACATTTTGAGTCTCATACATGTCTTCAAACTCATGGGGACGAGCATTTTGTCCTCATAAGGGACTGTTGGTCCCCACAAGCATAGTAGCATTCTAATTTTTGGTCCTCACAAAGATATATAAACATGAACACATATCCACACACTCAAGCACAGATATCTTCTATTTTGCAGTATCTCAGTATCTCTTCTACAAAACATCTCTTTCATGTCTCCTTCAGTTATGCTGATTTCTAAATAATTTGCACTATCAAAACCATTTCGTATATATAAAAAAATTACAGTGCTTGCTATAGGAGTTTTCTTTAATATAGTTTATATATATGTTGTGATAAATTTGTTGGGACACTGTTGGTGTGCCTTTCTCTCAATATCCTTGCAGTATAACTGCAGTTGCAATTTAACTCCATTAACCTGCCCACACTATATGCATTATTATTAGATGTACGTTTTGGGAAAAATGTGTTTTTCTGTTCGTGTTCATGTATGGCTCAGTCTCACTAGAGTAAAAATAGGAGGACAAAATCCTTGTGGAAAGGCAAACAGTTTCCAAACACATTGCAATCAGTCTGAGGCTATCATGGTCCTGGGTCTGAGACCCAGGGCTTTGAGTTTTGCAGACCTACTCCCCACCTCGAAAGTAACCATTTCAAAGTCAGTAAGAGATCATTACGAGTTCATTACTTAAGGCTCCACTCGCTGTTTTATCTAGTGTGACTGTAGCATAAGGTTCGGGGGTTACATTAGTCAAAAATGTAGTCAAACTAAAATGAACGTTCTAATAGAACTCAATGTATCTGAACCCTACAATAAAGTTCTCTTGGATGCCCCATGCTTTGCCAGAAGGTTGCTGTGTCTCCAAGAGGATGGAGGAGATACCAGGAGACAGGCAGCTACTCCAGGAGACAGGTAGTTAGAGCTGGTCAAGGCTGTAGAAGGTCCTTAACTGACCAGCGGGACCATTATCTGCTCAATTGTGCAAGAAAGACTAGAATCAACACTGCCAGGGATCTACAAAATAATCTTCAGCAGGCCACTAGTGTGACCGTCTCTGGTCTCTTTGGTGGTTTGTTAGTGATAGTCTAGAGAGGCATATCCAGGTAGGGACACTCAGACCTCTACAGGATAGTCAACAGCACCTGGACTGTCATTAGGTATTAGGATAAAATTCTTAGACCTTTTGCTGGTAGAGTAGGTACTGGGTTCTTCCTGGTGCACAACAATGCTTGGACTCATGTTGCAAGAGTATGCTGGCAGTTCCTGGAGGATGAACGAATTGATACTATTGACTGGCCCCCACGCTCACCTGACCTAAATCCATTAGAACGCCTCTAGGACATTATGTTTCAGTCCATTTGACACCACCAGGTTGCACGTTGGATTGTTTAGGCGCTCAGTGATGCCCTGGTTCAGATCTGAGTTGAGATCTTCTGGGACACCTTTACACATCTCATAATGAACATGCCCCAAAACTGTCAGGCATGCATACAGGCGTGTGGGGTCATACAAACTACTGAGTACCATTTTGAGTTGCTGCAGTGAAATTTCAGTAAAATAGGCTAGCTTGCCACATAATTTTTCCACTTTTATTTTCATGCTATTTTTGAATCCAACCCTCTGTGGTTGATGCTTCTCAATTCGATCAAACGATGTGGCATCCTTTCATTCCTAACACATCACCTAGTTGCCCACTGAATTTGAAGTTCAATTTATTTGAATCATATTTCCAGTGTTCACAAAGCACAACACAATCAGCATGTAGTGCAAAAAGCCCACAACTGAAGAGCTGAAGTGTTGAAATGTCTCTTTATTTTTCATTAACATTAACATTATCTGTTACTTTAATGATTAGTTATCAAACTGATTGCATATTAATATTCATTTTCAGCTGATGGACTAATCAATTCTTCAGCTCCACTTCACTGAAGTCTCTGAGCTCCTGGTAATGAGCATGAATAATGGTCTCATAGTTATGTTTATCCAACTCAAGTTTCTTGTTATAGCTAGGACTGCGGCCTTGGATAAATTTTGAGAAACTTAGTGTAATGTAGGTTGCAGAGCGAAGACCTCAAGAGACAAAACTTTTTGCTTTGTGGAACCTCTTTTACAACTTGCTTTCTACAACTACTACAGCAACTGCATTCCTCCCGAAACTTATTTTGTAAGTCAGGTTAGTAGTACAGAAACATGTTGTTTGGGTTACAAGGTCAGCAAGACAAACATGCACAGTAAAACTAAGACAAAAAATACTACAACAAATACTAATTCAACATACGGTCATTTATGCACAAGTAATTGTTTTCAGATGAAGACAGAAATGCAAGAAACAAATTTCATCAAACAAAAACAGATTCTCACAAATTTTAGGCAATTCATTCAGAGCTCTTTCATTTTGTCTTTGGCTTTTCCTTCAGCATCAGGAATGCATGAACGAAGTGCAGTCATAAATATCCAAGATAGCTCATTCACATTCTCAGTCAATACATTCTCCAGTGAGGCAGGTCGATGGTAATAAAACTAAAAAGTCAGTGCTATGACAATATCAGCCTGACCTCAGAGTCATCTCTCGTATAAGATCATTCGTCTTTGTTGGCCACACAACAGAGTACAGCCTTGACATCTTGTCTGGCTCTCTGTGAAACAAGAAAAATACAATTATGACACTTTAATGCTTTGCATTGCTGAAATTGTCTTACAAGAATAAAGAGGACTTTCAGGTGGGTGTCTTTTGTCTTGTTCGTCCTGTTCAACTAGTGCTGCATGTATTTATTCAAGTGGGTTTCCTAAAGGCCACGTATTTCTACTGACAATGTAAGATCTCACAGTTTTTAGCCTCTCCACTCTTTCCTGTCTCATAATATTTCCAGCAGTACACTTGCCAACAGGAAATAGGTTCAGCTTGCTTTCAAAAACAAATTTCCCTTACTCTTAAAATAACCCTTTCTGTCCAACATAGCGGGAAATGTTGTTTTATCCCAGTAATGGTGTTTTGGAGAAATATGAGTCAGGCTTCAAGAATGCGTCACAGCAATGGTTCTGCACTGCTTAGGGATAAAAATGACTTACTCTTGTTCCTACATGGTATGAACCACAGCATTTTAATGATGCTGATGCTTATGGCACTGTTGACCATGTGTTTACTCCTGGACCCTGTCAAGCATACAGTCCAGAGGGGGCTTCTAGAGGAGTCCATCAGACTACTCTGCACTTTAAAAACAGATGCTCAAGGCATGAGGAGCGCTTCATTTAAAAATCGACACAAAGGGGTCCTGCCCAAGCATCACTATGTTACAGTCAAGGGATAACCAGGGTCATTGGATTTCATTCTTTGTTGTCTATAGATGTGTGTACAAATTCTCAGGGTGATCCATAGGTTAATATTTTTTATAGTAGACAGATGGGGCAGATCAGTACTTCTATCCCTAAAAATATAAAAAAAACTATTTAAAGAAATGTTGAGAAAGAGACACAGTTAGAGGCACATTTCTGAAAAGATACGCTTAAATAAAGGTCTGACTCAACAAATCAAAGTCCGAGCTGATTGTGGAGCTAAGGTACTTAAGACCCCTGGGACGTGAGAGAGTGCTGGCAGCTATGCCAGTTAGGTTTTTAGTCTCCCTTCACAGGACTACATACTGATATTGGCAGCATGGATCCATCTTTGTTTCAGTGCCATTGCTAATTTTACCCCCCATCCATTAAAGCTTCTTCTCTCTCCAGAGGCTTTTGAGAATGAGGGTTTCAGTCTCGGTGCCGCAGCTGGTAGCATCTGTATTCAAATCTCTGTAGTTACATCCCACCTGTTCCCCTGCCGGAGTACACACACACTTTAACTGTTAGCAATAAAGTTTGTTTTGGTTATGGTATTTTTTCCCCTTACAGTGCCTTAACTCTCCCATGATTTAAACAGACGATCTGCTGAATAAATCACTGGAACTTGTTTCCCCAGTTTGGAGATTTTTGAGATCTCGGTCTCTGTCTTTGTCCCACTGGCTTTGGGTTGCCTAGAACAATGTTTGATGCAGAATAATACTTACTGTCTTTTGCTGTTCAGCCTCCATTGATCACTCCCCCATGGCTCATCTTCAGTGACCATCTTCCATCACTCTTGCTGGCTCTATTCATCCTCTGACTTTACTCTTCTACTGTCTTTCTAGCAGTCATGTAGATATAAAATAAAGTCGGGTTAAGGCTGAACTAAACTTTGTAAATATCCACAAAGAAAACACACTTGCATAGTAGTTTTGTGAATTATAAAATTACATGTCTTTAAAATAGCATCCATTTGAATCTCAGCACTGCAACATTTATGCCAAATACCAGGTTCAATGTGTTTAATCCCACCAAATTTTGTAAGACAAGAACTGTAAGCCACATATTTCACTGACACCTTCTTGCAGTTCCTGGTAGAGGTGGTAATGTAACTCTTATTGCCTTAGGAAATAAGACATTTTGTCACCTCGAAAAATGTTGGGAACTTGTTTTAGGCCAATGGAAGCAATTTGTCAAGACAATTTGATTTCATCTAGTCTGCCCTGAGTCTTCAAAGCTTATCCCACAGCAAAAATCCTTATCGACTGTGACTTGCTTCTCATCCACACACACGTTGTCTAGCCTACAGTCTAGCCTGGTTCACCTTATAGTCTCAATTATCACACCTGCTACTGAGAGAAGATTCTCACATGCCCTTGATATTGGAAGAGTCAGAGCCAGAGTGGCTGATAAAGACTAATGAGAATACTTTAATATCTTACCAAAACATCTCAACACATTTTTCTTTTGCCAGTATAACTGGAGCCATTTACTGGAGCTATTTTGAACTTTAAACAGTCCAGCTTTAATGTGTGCTGAACAGACATCTAAACACAACTATGAAATGTGACACAAACTCATTTACTGAGAATCCATCCATCTTCCACTTATCTGAACTTATCTGGGTTTTCGTCATTGCAGGCTAAAAAGGGAATTCTAGAAGTCCCAACGACTCCCCAACAACACTTTGTATTTCCTCCTGGGGGATCCTGAAGTGTTCCCAGACCAGATGAGCATTACGTCTCCAATGAGCTCTGCGTCTACCCCAGTGTCTCTTCCCAGTTGGGCATGCCTGGGAAAACCTCCAAAGGGGGTTACCCAGCAAGCAGCCTAACCAGATGCCTGAACCACCTTTACTGTGTTCGCTCAACACTCAGGAGCAGCGGCTCCACTGCAACGTCCTTCCAGATGTCTGAGCTCTTCATCCTATCTCTAAGGCAAAGAGCCCAGCCACCTTGCAGATAATTACTTGTTATTAAATAGTTGACTAGATAGCATTTGCTGGTTATTAATTATCAGCTGTTTTGGGGAAAGCATAAAAGAGACCAAGCCTAGAGCAAAAGAAGGCTTAGACAATTTATATCATTTAGCACATGAAATGAACTTGTGATTTTTGTGAAGCTGTGCTATGTCTTTTTAAAACAGTAAAACTGTTTTTCTATCAAAGTTGAGCATTGTTTTCTTATCTCTTATAGGCACGCTTAGGTGTTTACATTTTTAATGTGGTTACTGGCTGTTTCGAGGAAATATAAGTATTTAAACTACATAGCAGATAAAAGTGGCACTAGATTATCCACATGGGCTGTCCAGTCCTTTTTTCTTTATTCAGTCAATGCCCTCAGACCTTGAGAAAATCTTTGCTAGTTTTTACTCTAGCAGTTAGCTAATCATCTCATTATTTTATGTGATATCACATTTTATGATCAGTTCCATGTGTATGTAACTCCAGATACCAAGCAACCCTTTTTTGAGGTGATTAAAAAATAATAATTGAACAAATTCTAAAATAATAAGAGATCTTTAGTCTTAATTTACCTGCATATTTCCAGCAGAATGACTGTTAATAAATATATTTAATGTGGCACTGACCACTGCAGAAACCCTGCTTTGATTGAGAGGCAACCTTTCTATGTATGTAATATTTGTTTGCAAGACTATTGCATGATGGCTTTTGTTTTTGTACCAGTTCTGTATTGCTGGGTGAAATGCTAAATAACATACATACTTAGCATAAAAATCTTGGGTGCTTTTCTCTTTTCTTTCCCATTTGCAGGTGTTGTACTAACTGACTGGAGTTTGGCTTAGCCTAATGAGACTGTCTACAACTGTCTATTTTTTGGGGGATCTAAAGAAAAAGCTGCAATTAAGCCAGACTTGTAATCCAATTGAGAAGATTCCCATCGAACACTGGCCGGTTTGGTGTTCCATTTTTTCCCAAAAGACGTCACAATGCCGCCTGCTCGATGTCCACCGTGAAGGATGCCCTGTATTCTCTTCCCTTAAGAACAAAATAAAACAGAACAATAATAATAATCAAACAATAGAACAAAATAAAACATTTAAAACATCACGCTTGTGACAAGAATAAGAAAGTCATGAAAAGACACCTCACCATGAGGGAGACAAACAGGTGATCTCTCACTATGATGTTAATTTTTATCTGACTGAACTATTTTTAAATGTCTCACAAAATCTGACTATCATACAAGTTATTTTGCCCTGCAGAGCAGTGAACACTTACTGTCCACACATTACCATACCCCATCCCAGCATACATTTATATAAGCCTGAGGTATATTACATGTCGTACAGTACTTCTGCCCAATACCTAAGAACACATATATAAATACATTACCACTCACCGAGATGTTTACGTGTCATATGTATCTGCAACCTCTGATTCTCAGTGTCAGGCTACTCCATATGTGAGCTGTCCCCACGGCAACAACCTCTCAACGTGTCTTTAACGAACCTCCCAGTCTCCCAGAGACTGAAATACAAACAGGCGCTCACACACGCATTTCCATTACATTCTATCCACCCACCTCCACAATCTTCCCGCCATCTGACACAGCAGCACCCTCCCTTTGATTCTTCGCTGGAGTAAACAGTCCCCCCGCCGCCATCACACCAGAGATGTTCTCATGAATATTCATCAAAGCCAAAGCTAGCGCCCAGAGGGGAGAGTCTCTTTGCGGTCAGCGTGAATTGGCCACTTCATCTTCAGGAACAACACTTGTTTATTTAGGTCTAGCAGTGGTTGTTTATTTCTGCCTTTATCCTGTGTCAGCCCGACTTTGGTCATGAACTTATACAACAAGAAAGGTTTCCTGGTTTGTTTATGTGGGTGTGAATGTTTACTGTCAATTATGGTGCGTTTGTTTATATCACTATAATGTGTGCATAGTGACTCAGCAATAACACAGATGTTCAGTTTTACTGGAGAGACAAGAAGTTTACCTGTGCAGGTAACCATACATGGCCCCAGTGCAGTGTATGGCAATCTTTCCCATCATCTAATGAAAGACCATAATGATGCAAAAGCAGTGGGAATAGCTACAATAGAGTGAGCATCACAATCAAGACAGCATCATCTCTTTAGGAAATTAATATTCAGAGAAACTGAAAATAACTTCTCAAAGGAGTTCAGCATAAAGTCCTTGTTTCATGTTCTTCTCATTTTGGGGTAGGGATTAATAAGTATGTTATACTTCTTCCTACTCCATTTCAGACCTAATAATTGTCATTTCACGTCATTTACACTCTGTTTTATTTTATTTATTTTCTTTTTTGTTTTATCTGAGCACATACGTGTGTGTATTTACATATATATTCATATTTGTAAATGCAAGTATGTGTACTTGTGTATATATTGTTTTTTTTTTTTTTCTGTATATGTCTGAAATAAATAAAGATACGATACGATACGATTGTCTGCACTAACACGTTTGCTTCTTGGCTTTATCTGGTCCTCCTGCAAGTCTTGGCAATGATACAAGAGACTTTCTCAGATGTTGTTTACAACAAACACATTTCTCCATAGGGGCCTCCCAGTGGAGAGATTTAGCTGCTGCTTCCACACCCAATAAGATTTGTTGCCGCACCAATAGTTATAAAGTCAAATATGATGGCGCCAACTGAGACTCTTGGAACTCCTTTTGAAACCATTGCCTTTATAGTGAAATAATTTCTCCTCTTATCTTCCGACACAGCTTCTTTATCTTTGTCATGACCTTGCATGGCAGGTCCGTATAGTCTCTCTCTCTCTCTCTCTGATAATAAAATGCAAAACAGCAGCGATGGTTTATGTTCAGATGTTTAATAATTTAGCAGGTGCACAGTGCAAAAGTACAGACAAAGAAAAAAAAAATCCCTGCATATATTTAACTATTAGCTTTTAAATGTGACTTCACAGTGGGCATCATAGTTATCAGGGACTTCTGGTGCTGGAGGAACTCTGTCTCATGTTTCAGTCCCAATAAAAAAAGAATTCTATACACTAGAAGGAACGGAGTGTGGGTGGTTTCATATTATGTTGCAGAATTGTATATTTCGCAATAAATGTCAGACAGACATTTAGGAACTGAATAAATAAATCATCAAAAACATCAGCAGTCACAAATCGTCTCACAATTAAGAGCTTTCACTTTCAAGTAGAGGAGCTGCAAATGTGTTGAACTTTCATGTTTACTGATAAATGTGTTTGGAATAATGCAGTGTTAAGATTCTATTGAGGAGAGGATCAGATGAAGGACAGTGAGGGAGTCATGGTAAACAGACATGCCCATAATGTTTTAGGACAACATATACTCATCAAGGTGAAAAAAAAAGAAAAGAAAAAAACACCAACGCTCTCTCAAACACAGCAAGAATCTAAAGGGGGGGGGGGGGGGGGTGTCACTTGTTACTCGGGGACATCGCTATGGTAACTTATTCTGCAGACTACTACAAAGCAGAATCTGTTAGGTTTAAAATCAGAGATCGTCCTGACTTATCAATTCTCCAAAAAGTACTGTCACCTTTCCTGGAAGATCCCTTGGGCCTCTGTACATGAATAGTAGTAGGATCTATATTTTTCTTTCCTTTTTTTGGAAAGAAAAATAGTACCAAAAAATCTTTGCCTTTCCTGCACTTAGACTGATTGCCACTGTTACAATTTGCTAAATGTAATGTCAGGAGACACAGAGTCTGTTTAGACACAGGTGAAAACAACAGGTTACACAGTGAGGGAAAACAACGGGAATGAAAGAGGAAGTGATAACAAGGGAACCAAGACACCTCAAAGACAAAACAGAGTAAACACAGGAGACACTAGAAAATGTAAAAAAACACAAAACATGAGAAAGAATATCAGTTGAATCAAAAGTGGGACTAAAACACAAATACTAGACAGGAAACAAAGATAATGATGGCCTGGGTCTGTTCAAGTAAAAAAAAAAGTGTTTGTGCAAAGTGCTGCATATACATTATGTTTATGTGACATTACACAGGTACAATATCTGATAAATAATCCCACAAATGTGGCCAGATCCCAGAGGGTTTTACTACCGTTGTTGCTGCCAGTCTCTGTGCTCGTTAGCATCGCAAACTTATCACTTCGCACCCGAGACAGATGACATCAGAGGAAAGACAAATCACTTAAAAGTCAACTTTGCTTTGACAGGCAGAAAATAAAAGGAGTAAACAACAAAGGATGAGTTTTGATTGGTTTCACCAGTTATCTGGAAGTAGCATATGCTCAGTGGCAGCCTGCAGAAAAGGCTGGGACTGTACCACAAGGATCTTTTGTACTTTCCCCTGGCTTTCCTTATATGGGGAAAGCCAGGGTGAGCTCTTCCATCTAGGGGCTGCCACTAGATGGAATGATTTATGTGTTCAGCACTGGCTGGTCATTGCTGATGTTTTTATTTATCTACTTGCTCCTTTCTGGTAGAAGCTCTGATGCAGTACAGTACCGGTGCAAAGGTCTTCTTCTCCTTCTTTCTGTATCCAGCCTGTTGTATTTTAAGCCTTGCTGTCAGAAATACCTACAGATGTGATAGAAGACCTAGTAGTCAAATGCCAGTGTGGAGCACAGCTAAACTCTTGTCTATTTCTGCTTCAGAGCATTATCTGTAGACACTGCAGCAGCTAAATAGGCCAGGAACACACCTTTGCATAGAACAACACTATATAGCTCAGTGGAGCGTTAATGACAGCACTTATACCAATTACGCTGTGCAGAACCATCTATTCGAACAATAGCAGCTTCTGTGCAGTCCTCCCACATAGAATCATTACTTCACTGTACTTTTATGCAAGTCACTAATATTAATGAAAACTATGCTAATTGCAGGTCCATCATGAAATTCTCCTTTTCGAGTGTGGGGAAAATTCCATAACCTAAGTTTAGACCATAAAAAATCCTTACTTTTATGATATGTTATCTCTTTTTATGAACTCACTGCTGTTCTATTCAGTGCTTAGCAGCCACGTCTTTTTAGGCTTGCTTCTCCACCTCCCCTGCCCTCCTTTTGTCATCTCTCTTGGCTTTTTTCTTTTTTCCCCGCCTCCCCAATCTCACCATAAATTGGATGGCAGGCAATTAAGTGAGTTGTCGGAGGGCTCGCTGACAGCAATTACAAGGTGTGCAGGAATTCATGGGGAGACACGACGCCCTGCACTTTTGATTTCTAGACTGATGTCTCTTTTTCCTCTTTCCTTTTCAGGATGGAGAATAAGTTTAGAAAGGGGAGGGAAAGAAAAGGGAGGGAGCAAAAGGTTCAGGACAGCTTAAATGAGACAGAGGAATGAAGAAAAAGGGGGTGGGATGCAGAGGGAGTTGAGAAAAATGAGTGCTCAGGAGAGAAAAACAACAAAGGGAGGATAGCAGAGGGTGGAAAGTGATCAAAGCTCAGCCAGGGTTTTTGTCAAAGACTGCGGGCTGACTCAAAAGAAACTGGAGTTAGCCTTATTACACACTCTGCAATCAGCAGTGAACACAAACAAAAGCTGTGGAAGAAAACAGTGTGAATATGTCATTATTTTACTTATTGTTTTTGAGAGGGCTTAGGGTGTTTGGAAACAGGCAATCTCCAAAAACATTTGGACATCCCACACGCTGTACAGGCATTATCAGTATTAATAAAACATTCAACTTTTTGAGAGTTCAATGGTCCGATTTGATTTAGCTATTGTATTTTTCCTGAAGTCCCTCATCTTGCTCTGTCAGTGTATTTCCAATTATTATTTTTTCAAATTTGATTTAACTGGGTGAATGGCGCAGAGGTTATCAATCTATTCATCAAAGGAGACAAGGAAGCAATCAGGTTACAATTGGCTTCCTTAGTAAATTGATGTCTTTAACACCATGAACACGAGAATCTCTGCATCTATAATTGAAGCAGAGGAGAAAATCAGAAATCAGATTTTCCCTGGTAGTTTCACTTGAGACAATAGGACAGTTAGGAGTTTGAAAGGGTAGAATTTTCTCCTGATATATAGTATACATTAGTACAGTTATGTCAAGTACACATCTATAAAATTTTAAATTATGATATCAGTTTAATGACATAATCAACAAAAGTTTTATATACTATATATTATTACAAAACATATAAAATTAATCTCTCTCATGCACGTGTTTAAGCTATCAACCATAAAGAAAATGACTGCGTTGTCCCAAATGATAAGAGGAGAAATTACCAAGAAGGCAAAGTTTCTAAAAAGATAAACACATTTTGCAGCATAGAAGGTAAGACTGTAAATTATGGGGTAAGAACAAAATTTCTACATGGGGAAAAAGACCATTTAAACCAGAGCCAGAGATGGACGCATGCGATACCAACCAAACCTTGCAGGAGAACCAAATACAAGCAGGAACAGCTGTCAACAAAATGGACAGGGTGTATACCTATGCTTGGTATAGCATGTAGGGGTCTTACACATATAATTTATTTCTTTTTTAAACAGCATATTTTAAGTGCAATATGGATTCTCTGGAGATTCAATTTCATATGTAGAATTTCTAAAGCGGTATCTTATTAACATCCCAAATGAAGCCCAGCTGTAACGTTACAGTTACATATAATTGTATGCATTCATTTGGTGATGCAGAAAACTATAGTTGTTTTCATACTTGAATAAGTATAGAATCAAGCTGCTAAGTCTGTTTTACACTGCTAGAATTGCAGCTAATGTTAAATGTTTCCAGTTTAAAGTTTCAGAACTCTAATGTGCAGAAATCAACAGCAGCATCGAGAGTGAGCTCATTGGTAAAATAATTAAGTCAAATTAAAATGTTTTTCTTTACAACTCTCTGCATTAAATTGCCAGAATAACAATTTTCTGGGCATGAATCTTTTATCTACAACAGGGGGAATTTTACAGTTATATCTACATGTTCTTTATAGATTTTAGCTCTATTTTTTTTATCATCATCACCACCTGATAACATCTCTGACTTGAGTAGGCTGCACTAACAAGGATAATTTTTGTACAGAAGAGATGATGCATGAAACTCTATTTTATGTGAGTACGCATAGATCCTGTAGCAGAAAGCTCTGGCTCGGCTCAACAGAGAGAGTTGATCAAATGTTGAGGTGCCTGAGACCACCTCCTCCAGAGTGTCTTGGTGTGGGTTCATATTGGGATAGGGATAGCTCAGTAGGTAGAGTGGATGCACCATGATCGGAAGGTCGGGGGTTCGAGTCCACTGAACAAGGTACCGTCCCTACACACTGCTCCCTGGACACTGCATTGGTGGCTGCCCACTGCTTCACTGGGTGAATGGGTTAAATGCAGGGGAATAATTTCCCTATGGGGACTAACTCATACAGATACACATTACATTATCCATCCATCCCCCTCAAGCTTAGAAGGAGAACTTGAGGATCCTTCACAGCATCTATGCTGCTCTAAGGACTGTGCTTTTCTTGGCAGAGGTCTCGGATGTAATTTCTGGCATCGACTGGAGCCGCTTGCTCAGTTTGGGGATCATTCATCTTCTCAGCTCCTCTCTCGGCCCTTGGTATTTCTCCAGCTTCTCGTGTTTCTTCTCGCTGATGCTGCTATCACTTGGTACAGCTGCATCTATCATAATGGCTGCCTTCCTCTGTTTGTATCTGGAAGTCTCACTATATCTTAGCTCAGTCATTCTCAACCACCCTAAGGGAGCTGTCCCATTTTGACCTTGGCTGTTGAGGCTACTCTGCTCACATCCAGATCTCTCTCAGTCCCATTGCCACCAGAAACATGAATTAATTTATAAAATGTCCAAAGTTTTTATTTTTAAATTCTGGCATTGAGGATAATTTTTTAAGTGTGTTCAGTTCTATAAGAAAAAAATAACAATTCTCCATCTTTGAATGAAAGAAGTCTAGGAAAACAGCAGGAAAGCCAGCACAATGGACTTAAAGAAAAAAGCAGAGTTGCCCTGCAAGAATGCTGAATTAGCCACAGCATTTGCTGCAATATGACATAATTGGGCAAGGTGTTGCATTAGCCTGACATACATGCAAGTGCACATTCATTAGGCGATTACTTTAGATGGTGACTGCTGTATTTCGCTATTCACCTAATGACTGTCCTGATGAAGGACTGTTGAAGAGTGATGTCAAGTGAGTATCACAAATTATTATAAATAATTTTTTTTACCCCAACTAAACTTTCTGGACATAAAGCAACACTCCCTGCCACCAACACTGCAGGGGACTGTTTTTACTCCGAATATCTGCTAAATAAGTTGCTTTCTACAACTGATTATTGGACTGTTTCTAAAATTGAGACAGATTCATGCTGTGAAAGCTTTGCTCTGTCTGCCTGCTCATCTTCTTCTCACTGTGCCATCAGTCTGCTACACCATTCACGCACACACCAAACAGAAGAGAAAAAAACCCCATTTTGTATCATGACAAATAAAATGCTTTAAAATGACACCAAGTATTGAAGGAATCTAATTACAAACAACTGAGCACTGAGGTTTTTATAACAAAAAAGAAAAGAAAAGAAGAAAGAAACATGAGAGACAGCCATGAGGAAATGCACTATAATGTGACCATTTGTGCCTCATTACACTCTGGACGAAGGCTTTATCACGCTGAAGTGGGCAAGACCCTCCCCCCATCTCAACTGTTTCAGGATATGAAGCGCATCCGAGGATTAAAGGAGCTAATTGATATTTGTTTTCTGTCCATCTGGAGCCGTGTCAAAAAGCAGCTAATACTTTCATTACCATGTAAACCACGCTGTTTCTTTCTTTTTTTCTGTAACAGCAGCAAAGTCTGAAGTTCATTAACAGAGCCCTTGTGCCCAGGACCACAAATAATGAACCCAAGACTTACTCTGGGGTGCGCACACACACAGACACACGCGCACACACGCCAGCATGCACACCCGCAGGGATTTAGTTTTTGTCCCCATAAGCAAAACATGTCCCTGTAATGTTGCACTATCAAGACATATTGGGCCTCATAACAAGAGGAAAACACACACACACACACACACACGCACGCACACACGGATTTAGTTTTTGTCCCCATAAGCAAAACACGTCCCTGTAATGTGGCACAATCAAGACATATTGGGCCTCATAACAAGAGGAAAACACACACACACGCACGCACACACACACACACACACACACACACACGCACACAGGGGTTGCATGTTTGGCCCTATAAGAACAACACGTTCCCATGATGTGATACTATCAAAAGATATAGGTCCTCACAACAGGAGTAACACACACATACAGGCACACTAACACATGCACGCACGCATACACACACATGTACCACAGCAAAGGCGCACAGGCACAAACACTTATTCTAGAAAGCGGTTTCCAAATTCACTGTTGAATAATAAATACCGGTATGCATATACAAAAGCATTGTCACACCCACACTTATTTTAAATGCTTTATACGAATTCATTGTTGAACAATACATCAAAAGCATGGTTTAAGGACACAGAGTAGAAAGCAAGGTCACAACCTCACTGCTGGGTTATCTGTTCGTGCATCATTAAGAGCTACATAAATTAGAGACAGTCTACCCTTATTGCGCTGTACTGTACATTAAAACAAACGTAAGAAGCAGAATGCAGGATAAATGAAGAAAACATGCTCCTCCTTAATCCTGAACACTGGTCCACTGGAAGTCACCGACTGGTTTGTGTGCAGTTGAATTCTGCAGATTCTGTGCAAAAGCATTTTTTGTCTCTGTGTTTATTTTTATTTTATTTATATGCCAATGTTGGATCAATAAGACTCAGTTTTAATGTATTCTACATAATAATCTCATTGTTTTCATTATATTCACGCATCATTTCTACAGGTACAAGAGCTCATTTTTTTCCTTTTCATGCTCACAGTTGAGAAAATCTAAATATTGACCCTACTAATGGTAAAACAAGCTCAGCCCTTATGCATATTTCTAGACATTTTAAGGAACAAATAGCTCCACAAGCATTTAGCGTGCTTGCAAGTATATAGATAACAGCACCTTTAAACAACATACTTAGTTTCTTTGTTATTTCCCAACTTTATATTAACTTCATGTTTTCATTGAAGTTGATAGAGCACAAGATCAGTAAACATTTCAGCTGCATTAATTCTATATGATTTTTCTGGCTGTATCAGGATGTCATTTTTGCCACTTTTAATCTCACCTACAATAAAAAGGCTTTTGTCTTGCTGATTCTCCAGCCAAGAGAAACAGCCATTAATCACCTGTTTGATCCCGTGAGTAAACAGAGATATGAACAACAACTAGTCGGAAAGCAAGGTTATTGTATTTTTCATCACAGAGAATAAAGCCGCACAAAAATACTATATGTTAGCAGCTGACTTAACGACTTTAATACATGTGGTAAACAAAGGGAGCTGTGTGCTAAATGACATGTTTAAATGAATAATTTTTCTACCTCTAAAACAGCAGGTAGAGCTTGACAAGACTGTGCTTCTCTGCAATCACTCATGCAGGCAGCTTTACTCACACTCCAGTTATTTGTCATGCATGTGTCTGCTATTTCATGGTTTATCATATCATATAATAATCTGAATAAAGAGAAGACATTTCTTCCTCTTTATTGATCATAATCAACAGACTGTCACTCATTTGGTAGGGCACCAAACGGAGACAGGCTATGTTTGGACAGAATCTGATGGGATTCACAGGCCCTCGCTTGGTTTTGTGTGCTCGAATACATCGACACATCTCTGTTAATAGATTTACTTAGCCACAGTTAATGTAAGCCGACATTGACCTTAACCAGGAAACAAAGCTGTGGGCTGTGAACTGGAACAGACAAAGGGAGAGAGATGGCAGTGGATAATGGAGAGGAAAAACAGGAAAATAAAGAGATGGACACACTGGAGTATTGGTAAGGAAAGAATAATCCAGAGGGGAATAAAGCAAAGCAAATAAAGAGGAGAAAACAGCCTGGAGGACAGATGGGGTAATAACACATATGTCCATACACACATGGATTGGTCTGAGGCTTATTTCCCCTTAAATTATTAAAGAAAATATAATAACACAATACGGATTCTTTAACTTCCTGTAAAACACATTTCTGAATTAGAGTACATCCTGTTTTACAAAGAACTAAGTCCAATCAAAAATAATTTGAGGGAGAAGCCAACCTTACAAAGCTCACGATGTTAACTATAATAGCTGCATCATAGATGAAGGTGTGTCAGCTGGCAAAAAATCTGTTGCTTTTTTAAAACATGAAGCCAAGGTTAAATTTATTCATCTCTTTCATTTCCTGATCTTAACGACAAGGAGTCTAGTCTTCCTGTGTGTGTATGTGTGCGTGCGTGCGTGTGTGTGGAGTTGAACGGTTGTGTATTTTTCAAGCCACATCCACTTTTGACTGGTCCAATCCACTCATAGGGATTTGATTTAAATAGAGTTGCAAGTTGGGATAAGCCATTTCAGGCACCCCTGGTTCCAAAAGTAAAAAATCCCATCCACTTTTCCCATAGAAAATGTTTCATGACTCACAGCTTGCGCACTCATACACCTTGGATAAGCATTAACCGCAGCAATCATCAGACCAAATTATTAACAACTGTGTTCCAAAATATCTAGTTATTTGATGGAAGGTCCAAGGTAAAAGCTTGTGTGCATAACATTTTCAGGGAATGACTCACAGCCCTTTTTGCAAAGAAAGCATGCAGTGGATTGCAAATCTTTCAAACACATCAAATGTTAAACTAAATCCTTTGTTTTCAAAAAAATCTATTCTTATTTCTAATTTGATGCCAGCAATGTGTTTAAAAAAAGTTTTTACAAGAGTAACAAAAAAATTGTAAAAAGTTGTGCAGCGCTAAAGGAAACCGCTTGATGGAACAACAAATGAGGTTAACTGGCAACCAACTTGTAACATGACTGGACATAAAAAGAGCATCTCAAAGTGGCCGAGTCTTTCAGAAGTAGGGATGGTGACGGGTTCACAGGCTAGTGAAAGAGCATGGGCAAATAGTTCAACAATTAAATAGTAATGTTTTTCAGCATAAGGTTTTGGGGATTTCATTATCCATACTTAATAATATCATACATGATAGCAGAGAATCCAGACAAATCTGTATGCAAGGGAAGAGGCAAAAAACCAGTGTGTGGTTTTGGCTGTGATCTTCAGCCCCTCTTGCAGGCTTTGTGTTTAAAACAGGCACAACTCTATGCTGGAAATCACTGCATGGGCTCGGGAACACTCCTGAAAATGCCTTGTTAGTAAACTTCCACAAATGCATATTAAAACCCTACAATGCAAAGTAATGAAAACGAGAAAGTATAAAACAAGAGCCAAAGGCACTTCCTATTTAAAAGGAGGCACAGTGGAAACTGTCCTGTGGTCTGACAAAACAAAATTTAGAATTCGTTTTGGAAATCAAGGACACTGCTTCCTCTAGTTCAAAGAAGAGAGAGAGCATCCAGCTGGTTATCAGCCCACAGTGCACAGGCCAGCACCCAAGATGGTATTGAGGGTGCATGAGTACACATAATGTGGGTGACTTGCAAATATGTGAAGCCTAACTAATGCTGATTTATATTTACAGGTTTTTGAGCAACATGCACAACTCTGCTGTATGATTGATGACTGATTTAGGCTGCTCTGCTGGTCTTCCATAGCCAAGATTCTATGCAATTCCCTACAGAGTCAACAGAATCTGCTGCATAGAACAAGTCTTTCACTCAAGATTTAATTTAAAAGCCAGAGGCATAGCAATATTCATTCACAAGGAGATTTTCTTTGAAACAAAGGAAGTTATTGCAGATGTGGGTGGTCTGTATTATCCTCTGGCTAGCTCCTTAATAAACTGGTGACTCTGCTAGTATCTATACCCCCAACTGGGATGATGAAGCCTTCATTTTCTCCAGATTTTCCAGTTTTGCAAACACCTATCCAGACTCATTCAGCCACTGGAAATTGTCCTCTGCCTACCTCGCCATTAAACCATTAGCAATTTATTTATGCTGGTGTCAAACTTTTTCACAAGGATACAGCTTACAAAACTGCCTTATATGCTGATGATTGCTGTATGATTGCCAGCAATCCCATGTCCTCAACATCACCAATCCTTAATAATATGAGATCTCTTTGAGTAGCTATAGAGACAGTTTTCTCAGTTCAAGTCTTTATTGCACTCAAGGAATTACTTGCACCAGCAGATCTCAACAATGCGCTATTTCTTGAGCTGATGCAGGGTGCTGGGCAGGAGTTCATTAGGAGACAGGATAGAGTGATTAGTCCAGGTGAAACTGTTAGGAAGTGTTCAGAGAAATGCACCTAACATGAGAGAGCTGAGTGTGAGAACTGGCTTATTTATATTCACTAAGGCAATGTCTGTGGTGATGGGCATTTGTTTGCTGGCAGTGGGTGCCGGAGGTCATAGGAGGTAAGGCAGACAGGTAATCAATGCAGAGAATGTACTGATGAAGGTTTCCAGGAGGAATGAGCCAGCTTGGTTTCGGTAGGTAAGTTGATCCATCAACGGGGCCCACTCCTTAGCCACACAGAAGAAAGTAGAATACAAGAGAAAAAAAAAGACATTAAGCTGAGAAACTAAAGAAAATGCAGGAAAACCATGGAGGAGTTTGATTATTGGTCTAGGTATGCAGAAAATCTGGTGGGGACTGGATGCAGGAACTGGAACTTAAATACAGGGAACAGGTATTTAAGATCCAGCAACAGGTGTGGAGGCCAAAGAGCGTGAAATGGCAGCTTGACCTGAGGTGAAACAGTGCCTGCCCAACCGAAGCTGGTCCTCAGAGTGGGAGCAAAACACAAAACACAAGCAAACTAGTGCAGACCATGACAATACTCTGCTTTTGCCTTGAAGATATCAAATATCTCAAATATAACCCAACACCTGTGATCAATAGATGAAAAGAAGATATAGAACAGCAGTGCACAATACAATGCATTCATTTGATCAAAATGAAGGTAGTTCCCAAATTTTTATACTGCTTCCAAAATATCCCCACTTTTCATTCTAAAGAAACCATTTGGAATAATTGATTAATTTTTAGATTTATGTAAAATGGTCAACAACTACTGGTCAGCAGGCGTTTTCTGGAGTCAGAAGGAGGAAGGAGCAGTGTTGGTCAAGTTACTTGGGCTGAAAGATCTATTGCTTTATCACCTATTCAGGTTGTTAATCGTGTAATTAATTACTTTTGAAGTAATCAGCAACTAATTACTGATTACTTCCCCCAAAAAGTAATCCCCTTACTTTACTGATTACTTCAAAAGTAATTAATTAATTACTTAGTTACTTTTTAAAAACATGATTTACAACCTGAATAGGTGATAAAGCGATAGAGCTTTCAGCCCAATTCTACTTTTTCTGCATAACCCATCATACAAAATGTAATCAAATGGAAAAGTCTCTTTTTAAAACTTGTTTTATTAGTTTTAGTCTTTTAACTTTATGCATCAAGCAAAAATGTAATTATATGCAACATTCTCTGACTGGAAGAAATTTGTTTAACATTTAAACCTATTTTCTGCACATTCCAGCATTTGTGTTTACACTCAGTCTTTCAAATAGATGCAAGTAAAACATAGCAGAAAATAAATAAAATCAAAGATTAGCGGTCCTGTTGCTCTATTTTTACCTGTAAAGCAGGAGTGGGGTAGGCGGAGGTGTGCTCTGGTGCAGGTGTGCAGCAGCGGTCAGTTGAAGAATCCCGAGTATCTGAGTGAATTTCCCATTACGTCAGAGCGCACTCGGTGCTTGCTTGGAAGTTTAGGATTTCTTTTCGCTGTAAAAAGAAGTTTTCTTCCCACGCACAACGGACACTAATGTTTTTGTCACTTCTTATGGAATCAAACTCAAAATAAGGTCAGTACTTCCACGCTTTAAACGCTGCACGCTCATACTCTCTCTCGCACTCGATATATTATCCATTGTTGATCTGCACACAGCTGTTGTCACGAACGTCGCACTCGCTTACGTCACTGTCATGAGACATTCTCGCAAAAAAATTAGTAACGCAGCGTTCCTACGGGAAAGTCACGGTAATCTAATTACCGTTTTTGCAATAGTAATCCCTTACTTTACTTGTTACTTGAAAAAGTAATCGGATTAATTGGATTACTTGTAATCGATTACAACTAACGCGTTACTGCCCATCTCTGGGAAGGAGTGTACTCGATCTCTTGTAAAATGTTCAAAAATGTTTCTTCTGTGTGCATCGGAATATTAGTGAATGCATGTCAGACTGGGGTACAGTGGAATCACATTACTGTTCTATTCATTTGTTAGTTTCTGCTCCTTTATGATGCTCAGCAGAGGGCTCAGTCCATTTCATACACTTTGGTTGCAGTTCAGGAAGCATTTTGGATTGCAAAGCCCTTCTGTAATGGGACCTATCATTTTCATACCTGTTGGAATGGATGTGGCTTTCTGTGCCTGGCATGATTAATAGCATACATCTGATTTGGGTTTTTTTTTCTTTTGACAGCATATCCACATCCCTTGAACAGCTTGCAATGAAATTTAAACTACCATGCACCAATTTTTAGATATCTTCCAACTGAGAAATTTTGTCAAGAAACAATATGGCTCTTTTCCTAACATGTCCCAGGCTACTCCAGTAGAAAATTCACTTAAGAATAAGGTTATTATTCCCCACATTTATGGATTAATTAGTGAATCTGGTGCATGTCTCATTGGGAACAGGATTCCTTTCAAATGTATCTTGAAGTGTTGCTCTTTTAAGACTGTCCCGCTATTACACTAAAGCTAAATTATGCTAGATTCAGTCTAATTTCACCCTATATGTGACAGATATTAAGTTTCTCATGGTAATTCAGGTGAGCTAGATCCTCTGATTGTCATATTTAGCTGAAACCTGAGACTGCTACCCGGTCAAAAAATGTGTGTAATGCTGTTTGTTTTGCTTGCCTTCTAGTTTATCATCTTAGTCTTTTAAACTGGAAAGGTTTTAAGTCGCTCTCCTATGCCAGATGTCTGAAGCATGTCGTGTTCCCTTAGAAAAGGTTAGAAAATAATAAACATGTTCTAAATGGAAAGAAAAGTGAGTTCTGTAAGATATGAGCTCATTTTTCATCATGCTGGACTTTTGTTAGTGGGATAGCAAATTAAAATCATCCATAATAAAGTCTTCTTATCCAGTTCTTGATAACCACATATGAGTCGCTGTAAACAAGTGTTGTTTTTTGTTTGTTCTTGCTTTGTTAAGGTAAATGTGTCATAAAATGTTAGGGCATATAGGGCACTTCTAATTACTTTTCAAACAATTTGAAAGAAGAGATTATAGGGAAGGGGATTCTACATTATATTGTTCTTTATGTGTTGCTACCATATGATTAGCACTGTGTTATATTACAGTGGGTCCATATTGTAGAGGTTTAACATTCACCTAACAAGCAAACGATACCAGGAGGAGATATAAATCAACCATATGGAGCTTTCTGCTGGGGCGATCCACTGTGAATAAGGGAGCAGCTGAAAGGAACTCTGTATATTATTACAAAGTTTAATAAAGAGAAGCTCCTAAAATATTCTGGGTCAGATATATGTTACATTACTTAGTAAAAAAAAAGAAAAGACACAAGACATCAAGTTAACTTGATTCGGTTCATGTGAATTATCTTCAACTTTTGACTTGTTGCTGACTTTACAGGTTTGGAAGTTTAGAAAAAAGTTCGTTCAACTTGAATTGTTTTGTTTCATTTAATTAGAATGTTCCTGTGAGGCTAACAAAATAAATAAATTAATAAAAAATCATTCAAAAAAAATGTTTAAGAAAAGGCTTGTACCCCTTAGACACTGAATGCATCTACAGACTTAACATTTAGGGAATGCTGACTAAACATACATGTGACAGGCTAAAGTATTGTTGAATAAAGTCTTGAATATCCTACTCAACTTGTATTGAGTTTCAACTGCTTCAGAAAGTTAATTAAAATAAAATTAAGCACATCTTTAGCACTGAAGTTCTCTTAGTCATTGAAGTAAAGATTCAAAAAGCTTTTCAAGTAACAGTTGTAAGAATTCTGAAACTGAAACGCCGGCAGTATTGTTCCATCTTCACATACCGTGACACCCGTGCAGAGCTGTTAATGAGGAGTTAAAGCATGCTAATCTGGTGAAAGTTGTATTTTTTGCAGATCATTCACACTATAAGTTCACTGGAACAACATCACAATAAAGGTGTCATTCCCTCTGAAGATATATCAAAGTATTAGCAAAAAATGCAACCCCACAACTGAGATATCGATTCTGGTTTTTGAGAATAACTACGGCCTAATATCCAGTGTTTGAACAAGTGAGACATCAGTGTTGTACAAATTATTAATGCCACAAATTTGCTTTTCAAAGTCAAAGGGAGCATGAAAGCACTGAACGCTAAAGTGTGTGTGTGTGTGTGTGTGTGTGTATACATACACTTAGTTTCACACTAATTACAGTGAACAAGACAGTTAGAACTCGTGTATCGATTCAAATTTTATTAATAATCAATGCAATGGAAAACAGATGCACATACACTCACAGGGAGGTATGCATGCATCATGCTGTTATCGGGCATTTCTCATAGGAAACTTTTGGTTTTTCCAGTGACAAATCTTTTATTTTTGACTCAAATTAAGCTCAAAACTTTACTTCGTTTGAGATCATCAGTTGCTAATTATCATTTTTACATTGTGCAGACATACCTGCAAGAACACCAGATGACACTTTTTTCATTGACCAACCCAGCCATGTCTGCTACCTCATAAAACATTTTTAGGGATCATGGGCAAGTCCTTATCACCAAATATCAGTGTTCAGCCCCACTAATGCTGAATGGGAGCAGATCACCGCAGCCAGGTGGCCAAAATATTGTGGAAAATGTCGGTATGGGCTGCTGTGCAGCATACCACAGATGAAAAATCAATTGCACATAGGGGAAATATGGGGGTGTTTACACACTTTTGAATAAATAGCAAGTGCAAAGGCAGGAAAGTAGGAAGAGAAAGAAAGTGTTAAAGACAAAAGGTTACGAAAAGGAGGGATATGTCAATGAGGAGGGAAGAGGAAGTCTCTGTATGGAATAGAGAAAGAGCAGAAAAAAAGCAATGGATGAAAACACGTAGGTGATGCAGATGTTTACATGTATAGATAAAGGGAAAGCAGAAGGAGTGACTATAGGCAGTGTGTGGCCCTGAGTGTGTCACTGCAGACTGTGGTGCTGGGCAGCTGTCCAGCAGTGGGGAGGAGAACCAATCCAATCAGCTGTAATGGAGTCAAAGGTCAGTGTTCACTCCTGCAAAATTGCTGTGGCCAACTGCCTGAGCAAGACACATACACACAAACAGATCACTCAGTCTCCCAGCAGCTGTAGTATATCCTGATAACAAGAAGGGAACAAGTGGGCATGTGTGTGCCTTTTGTCCTTGTGTGTTTCCATCAAATATAACGAAAAAGAAGCGGAAGAGAAGGAAGGATTTTTTTTATACCTTTTGCCTGCCCACTACAAGCAGGCATTGATCAGATTGGTAGTTAAGGAAAAAATGATATTAAACTTTCTGCTCCTGTAATAAGTATGAACTATTCCAGTACACAGGAAAAAGCACTCTGGCATGATGATTTTTAATCTGTTTTACCAAAGAATTAGGGAATTATGCAAACAACATATGATGCTCTTTAAACAAACTTTAAGTGGGAACAGAAAGATTGCTGAAGTTTACAAAATGCTTTCCCATTCTGGCTTCTTATAGGGTTTGAACTGTACAAAAGTTAGAGGCCTTTGTTTCATTTTTGCTTTAGAGTGACAGAAATGTTTTTAATGTGCAAGTTTTCTGGACAGCAGGCAGTCCAATTTAGCCCCTGGATGAACTTTTAGACACCAATCAACACTCAGCATCTCTAATAGGTCTAAATAATTTAAAGTTTTACCAGATATAGCTAATCTGCAGTAAGCCATTCATGATTATTTGGTTCTTTAACTTTGTATTTATGAACTGACCGACCAAAAATAAGGGAATGTGTTTATTTTTAGCAGCAAAATGGAACAATTCCAAGGTTTTTCCTAACTCAACATAGAACAATCTGCGACTGCTGGCTATGAGGCAGCGCTTGATAACAGTGAAAAGGAAGAACTAACTTTTTAATAGGAACTCTCTCCAGTAGAGTCAGACTCGACTCGGAGGGTCAGCAATCTGCTGCAGCCAGTTGGTGGGTGTGGGGGTAACAGAAGACTAGAAAGGGGAGCAGAGAGTTCCTTAGAATGGTTCACAAAGAACTAATAGCCTCCAAAATTCCCAACATGTTTGGGGTGCTCAAAACAAGTCTGATCTATGGAGGCCTCATCACACAGCCCACAGGACCCGAAGGATCTGCTGCCAGCTTCCTAGGACACTCTGAAAAGTTACTTGTTCATGCCCACACCAATCAAATCTATGCTTGTGGCGCTAATGGCAGAAATATTAGTCAGTTTTAATGTTGTGGTTGGTGAGAATGACAAAGTTGTTTTTAGTGAGATGTTTCTACTTTAAAAGAGAGAGAGAGAGTGTGTGAGAGAGACAGATTGCATTAAAAGTTAATAGTTAAACTGTTACATTTTGGTCTACATTTGAACTAATTGACCATTGTACTGCATTCTTTTTCAGTAATTAGAAAAAATTGGACAGCTTTACAACACCCTCTGATCCACAGGGCAGAGGACAACAAGAAAAAGCTTTTAGAATAATACATGCGATATAATCATTATGCTTCCCCTTAAGCCAAACTGCATTGCAAAAATAACCCTTGTCGATAGTCCCTGGCCACACCACAGTATCTGTTCTCATTCTGAGTAATGATCACTGAGCTGCAGTGCACTAGAAAAATCATACTGTTCAAACACTGAGCCCAAAGGCGTGAGGCAGCGCGGTGGCTGCGCTCGTGCTGCTCTCATCCACTTTGCCTCTCAGGGTCCAAGAGTCAGAATTTGTCAAGTAATTAGATACTACACACTGGCATGATGTGCGTCTTCTCTGATTATTATCTGGACACCCCTTGACAGCCTGATTAATGCCTGGCTACACTGCTGCCTTTGTTTCACATGCTTTATCTGTGACTTTGTTGACTTGCCCACTCCTGATTGCATCTTCGGGTAATCTCAGAGTGCATTCCGTGCATGAAATACGGTCGCTTTGTTGTTTTTAATTAAAAACACATTTTGCTCAATTTCCCCTCATTACCACATGTAGCGAAGAAAGGAGGAGAGGCGTCGTTTTCTAAAGAGCAACCAGGACCTTTCTGCTCAAGGGTGTCAATTTGTGGTGATTTAAAACTACTTTTGGATTAATGGGGAGAAAACAACATTAGAGGGGTTTTTTTATGAGGCGCTTAAGGGACAAATGGTCTGTTATTTTCAAACTGTCCTATCATTTAGTAGAGAGCAATAGTCCTTGAAGTATCTCAGCAGGGCCAGTAATATCAGGCCTCACAACAAAACCTTAAAAGCCCCTTTATAAGATAGGAGCTTCAATGTCATCTGCACCTCATGAATTAAACTTTTGGAAATTAAAAATCCAATAGGGTGTCTAATTGATCATCCTTCACTGACCTAAAAAAAAGATGCTCAGCATTGCTCATAGTATAAGTGGAAGAGACAGCCAGATGCCCAGTGAGAAGTACTTGGGATAAAAATCAATAGGTCTCAGCATCTATTACAGCGAAGGAGATGGAGAGAGGCGAGAGAAAGACGGGCAAGAGGGACACAGACAACTCAACAAGGCACTGAAAGCACAGGCAATAAGGCTATCACAAGAGAAAAGCAGGGAAGCTAGGGTTCATAATGAACACATGTATTGTGCAGGGATGCTGCAAAGCCACTGCAAAATGAGCTTCTCTTTATTCACCTCGCCAGTTCGAAGGATAGTTTTAGTCATGAGACACCGAATAAAGGTTAGACTCATCAAGGGATGTTATTGATTTTTCAAGCTCACTAATATCCAGACAAACTACAGTAGTAAAAACAGACAGCAGTGCTCATGATTAGAAACATTTTCACGCGCTGAGAGTGTGAATGTGAGTATTTCTGCCTCTGAAGCAGCCATTTAGCATTCTGAAATTAATAGATTTAGTTAGTGTGAATTTGTGGACCGCCTGTGATTTCCCAGAAGAGCTAAATGAGTTCAAATTGTGGCTGAAGGAAACTAGAAGTTGAAGAAAGGTGACAAAAAGATTAAACTATGCTTATTATGGGTTTCGCTGCACTCAAAACTAACTTGCTGCAATTAAAACACTGCCTGCTTTATCTGCCTACCGAGTCTACTAATAAAAGAGATGGCGAGTTTGAGCCCCAAATGAGCTCTCTCATAACAGCTAATATCAATGACTTTTTTTCCTCATTTATATTTCAAATACAGAACTGGAAATACCCCAGGGTTCTGTCAATGCTTTACAAACATGAGCGGGACACCTTGGTTGACTCTTTGGCTTTTCTACTATGAAAATTAAATATTGTTGGGTGTTATTTATTTTAGCTCCAAAGTCATCCTTCTCATTCAAGCTTCTATTACAGCTCTGCATGTTAATGAGCGCATGCTTTCAGTAAAAAGAAGGCACGCTCTCCCACATGCAGCTATTTTACTTTAAAAAAAAAACAGCTTAGAAATCATTTTTGTTTTCACTTGAAATATAATGACAGTGAATAACATCTCTTACTCTACAACTCCAGCCTTATCTAATGGTTTATCATATGAAAATGAATTGTAGTTTGTTTTATGTTTAGCTTTTAGAAGCATTATCTACTAATTGGATGTCTAGATGGAAAGAGATGGCTTCTGCTCATATTTTGCTTGAGGCCGATGTAAGGTGAACCCTATGGAAAATACATGTGCTGGTTTGTACTGAGATGAGGATATTCATGATGTTTGAATGGGCAGCTAAAAATCCGCTTGTTTCAGTACGCTTCACTTTTGAAGAGCTCGTCAGAATTCAAAACCCTGCAATTACATCTTTTGGCCACAGAGGTCACTGTTGCCACTGCTTAACAACATATATACCGCTGATTTACCTTTTTTCTCTTACAGTTTTTTCTGAATGCTTAAACCCTAACTGTGATTCTTATAGCACAATTTCTAAAACTATTAATACTTATAGCAAAACCACTCACTGAGTTTGCAAAACTAAAAGCACAAACACTGCTTTGCACTCAGTTTGCCATTTTGTAACACACACTTTGCAAACCTGTAGCTACAATCCACTGCACAGCACTCTTTTTGCAGAACTGTAAACACAACTCACTGCTTTACACTCAATTTCCAAATGATCAACGCACTCCTAGCAAAACTATACACGTTTAAGGCCATTATTTACACTATTTTGCCAACTGTCTGGCACACTGTCACATGTGAAAACTTTTTTAGATAATTAGTTCACTTTGCAATCAGCCCAAGCACTATAATACAGGTAAGCTCTGTGTGTGGAGTACAATGGAGGGCGCAGGAAGAGTGAGAAGTAGAGGAGGCCGAGCAAGAGGACGTGGAGGTGAAGAAGTAGGAAGAAGAGTATGACAAGGACAAGGAGGAGCAAGAGAACGATGAGGAGGGGGGAGAGGAGGACGAGGAGGGGGGAGAGGAAGAGTAAGACATAGAATTGCTGATGACATCAGAGCTACAATAGTGGACCATGTAATCAACCGTGGAATGACCCTGAGGGAAGCTGGCCAATGGGTCCAGCCTAACTTGAGCTGCTACACTGTAGCAAGTATCATAAGGACATTTTGAAATGAGAATCGGTTAGTACAGTCACTTTGCACTAAGATTTGTAGCACTGCCATATGCCAATGAGGAACACAACAATACCATAGATGTAAAAATACTGAAATTGTTATTTTACAGAATTGCTAGATGACTAAATGCTGGGGCAGAGAAAGCATGTTCACTGCAGACCAAGAAACCCATATAGTCAATATGGCGATTGCAAATAATCCCATACTTGGAAATAAACACTTGTGTTTGTTTTGATGTGTGTGAATAATAGTACTTGACGTTTGGATCCCTCGGATCTATGACAAAAGTATGAGCTCAAACTGACATAGCCTACCTTGTGCACAGAAAAAGCAAAAGCCAGATGTGTTTTTTATTCATACCATCAGTGTGTAGTTGGTGCATTGTGTGTTTATTAATATGATGGCTTGTGTTAACTGTTGGATACAAAAATACCATTTTTACAAAGGTGTGGAGAGTTAAGCAAGGGTTATTCGCTTTTACAAGAAAACTACAATGTTTTGCTGATTGGGTGAAGAGTTTTCTTATTTGTGTGTAAAGTTTTGCAAAAATAGCCAATAGTTACAAAAAATGTGCTCAAGCCATCAGAAAAAACTGTAAAGGCAGTTGTCAATATATTATAATAATCCTCATCATAATGTAGTGACAGCAAATATTTTCTTAAATGTTAATGGACACTTTCAATACACTAGTACTGAAACAAGTTAACAGGCTCTGAGTACAATAGAGCACTCAGAGGTTTGGCCCCTCTGTACATCTCCGACTTACTCACTGCATATAACCCAATGAGACCTCTCATGTCTTTAGGCTAATGTCTCTTAGCTGAATCCTGAATTAGATCCAAGGCTGGTGAGAGTGATTTTAGTCACTGTGCCCTTACTCTCTGAAACTGCTCGCTCACCCATCACAATCGTTTTCACATTGAAAAGCAAACTTAAGTCCCAGTCCTATGAATAATAATTGTGTGTATATGTCTGTGAGTGTTTCCAGAATTAGTAACACATGTGGTAACACAATTTTAACTCATGCATGTCGTGTTAACTGACTTGGCGTGATTGTTCATTTTCAGGCATTTTAGGTTAAATGTTGATGCCACTTTTTCAAAAGTCTAGCGAAAATGAAACCTGCTTGCAAAAAAATCTGCAATATCCATACAATTTCTTCAATTTCATTCAAAACTTTCAAGCAGGTTTTAGTGTGTCAGCTCCAACTAGTTGGCAATCCAAGTTTAGTTGAATTACTTTTCACCTTCTTGAATAAGTAAAAACTCGAGTGACATATTTTTACGATGCTGTTTCATATTTTGAAGCCAATGTCAGGCAACGTTACACAAGGTAGACTCACATACCTTTAATTGAGGGAATGTGAATAGCTTGAAGTAAAACACGCTGACACATACTCGAAGTTTCCAACTGAGAAAGCAAGAGAGAAAGACCCTAAAATTATTTCACACAGAATTTGGATTAACTTAGCTTTCCTTTATTCTATTATGTATTTGGTAATGATGCAAACTCAGAGATGTCTTTTTAGAAATTCAAAGAAATAGTTCTGCGAGTTTGAATAACAACATTAGTGCATATAATGACTGACCAATGGGGAGCAAAGTGGGGTTTAGCAAGCTGAAAACATTGAGATCATGAAGCATTTATTCTGTCTTGGGTTCTGAGATGGTGCTACTTGTTCTTAGATCCTGGAGCTGTCTTATTGGATTATTCAATTTTTCATAAGCCAAGTCCGTCTAGTGCATAAGCAATATAGTGTGTTCTTTGAGAAAGCTAACAAGAGACCGTGACTGTGTGAGAGCAAACATTCCCTGCAGATGTAGCAGGTAAACCACTAAAGGTTAAAAATGCTGCAAAAAAGGTCAGCTCCCTCAGTAGAATTGTGTGCTCCTGCTGCTCCCCGCAACACTTCAGTGACAGCCAGTTCTCTCTGAGGTCAGAATACAGCCTGGGCTAAAATCTGGATTTGTGCATGAAAACATGTGTGGCTCTGTCTTTTATCACCTTTGAGCTGTGACTATGTGTGCCCTGTGTTTGAGTGTTTACCCAGTGCTGCTTGGGGGCATATATATATATGCATATGTGCAGCAGGTGAAGTTGGACATCAAGTCCTTTCCCAGCTTCCCCATCAGCATTCTGTCTTCCTCCCTCCTGCCACTCCTGTCAGTGACCACCGGTGTGCACTGGTGACATTTCAAGCAGCCTGAGGACAAAAACCACACATCACGCTTCTCTGTCATCCCCATGGGCGGGGAAAAGGAGAATATCTGTTGTTATTATTTTTCCGGTTTTCACTCTTCCACAAACACTGCCTCCCTTCATTTGAACAACAGCCCTGCTGGGGCTACCTATTTGGATGGCGCAAATACTACACTCAAAGATAGCCTCCATGTCTGGTTGATTCAGAATATCAGCCAGCCATGACATTAACAAAGTCTGGCTGAAATGTTTCCATGGCAACAAAAACAAGGTGCAATGACATTTAAATCAAGGCCACTCTTTATTAGCCTCCCTTATGTTTTCATTCCAGGAGATAATAGAGAAATTTGAAAAGTGTCCACAGGCCTTCAGCTGTTTACAAGGTTTTTATTACACAAGCAAAAAACAACAACAAATCTTAGCAGATGTAAATGTAGCAAAGTTAAATTATGGATATTTGCAAGAAGAAAAAAGCTTTAAAATTATATATATATCAGTTTTAATTCACATGTGTTTGCCTAAAACAAGAAATATATTCATCTAATTTTTCTGGTATACCAATCTTGTTCAGTTTGCTATGGTTTAATAAAATTAAAATGTTAGAGGAACTGCTGGGTAAAAGATCTGAGTTCATCTGGGTGATCTGCACTACTGCCATAAAACAGAAAGTGAACAAGGAGTGGTACCAAAGGTGGCCAACAAATTTAACACGCAACAATTTGAAATTTAAATTAAATTTTAAATGCACTTTTCTTCTACAATAGAAAGCATGGTTCATACTGGGAAAACCTCGTATACCAATTTTAAGGTAATGCAGAGTAATACAGCATATATAGTATATTAATTTTGTGATTGTAAATGGCCTGTATTTGTATAGTGCTTTTACTTAGTGCGATCAAATAGGTGGTCAACTCATTTCTTTTGAAAGATCTGCGAGAAAAAGCTCTCTGCTTGGTGATCTCTTTCAAGAATGACTCAGAGCTCTCAATACAACAGTATTAAGAAGCAAACAGCTTAATAATAGCTGTACTTGATTTAAAAAGGTTAGTTGTATGTTGCAAACAAATGGACGGTGCTATTCCTGACACTAAACCCCACCTAAGGGGAACCTACCCATGCTTGTCATACTGTTACAACACTGAAAACTCATAATGAGTATGACCAAAACTTCAAATAAATAGGTCAGTGCATGATATTATAAGTTTATCATTTGGTCTCAAGCATATAGCTGAGCAACCCCGTCCCCTCACTTCCTGACTGGGCTGCCAATCAGAAGTAATTTGTCTTAGAAGGAGAGGGAAGTGAGCTAAAACTGCTTAATTTGGACACTGGATGAACGACAGGGCATCCTGTGATAAATAGGGATTATTATGAACTACATGTGTATATGAGGGGTAAATGGGTATAATAGGTATCCTTTAAAGTAACACAAAAGTTGAATTGAAATTTAAGTCAATTAAAAAATTACAGTCAGCATGTTTACATTTAATAGATCTAATATTCAAAAATAACCAGATAAATATTGAAATTTGGTTCAAATTACTTGCAGAGTTATTATCTTTCATATTGTGATTTGTTTTTTTATATAAATACAAGAAAATGAAATACTTTGTAAATAGACCGGGACTTATGTAGCACCTTTTTACTTAATTTGAGACTCATTCATCTAATCACACACACGCACACGTACGCACGCACACACACACACACACACACACACACACACACACACACACACACACACACACACACACACCAGTGAGTGCACTGGGGGCAACTAAGAATTCAGCATCTTACCCAAGGATACGTCCACACATGGACTGGAAGAGCGGGAAATCATTTAACCAACCTTCCTACTGGTAAACAATATCTCGAGCCACAGCCACCCCAAAAATGTATAAAAACTGTTTTGGAATATCATCATCCAATGCCAAAATGAGCCCTACTTTTTGATGCTGATCAGGCAGAGAACTTTTAAGTGTGCTGAACCGGGTCTATCAGCACTCAATATTCAGTCTACCTGTAATTTGTCAGCAGCATAAAGCTCATCAGGGAAGTGGAATCCACTCATTACTTTCCTCTAGACTATTTCATTTCTGATTCGAACCTCATTTGTCTCTCAAATTCTAGTTACTCCCTTGAGGGGGGCGGGGGTACTGATTGCTTTTTTAACATGATAATATGGAGCAAGTGGACTATTTATCCAGTTTGTTCGTCTTGACGCAACACCGTGCTCGGCTGAAAGGGTGCTTCCTTCTTTTTTCTAACTAGGCAGACGGTGACAGCAATGAGATTCATTTCTAATAGTCCCACCTTAGGAAGTTAATACACCACAGAGCCAAACACAGTGGCTCTTTTTTCTCTCTGCACGTCTTCTCGTTTCCTTTTTTCACATCTATACTTGCTTCCCATTTCCTTACTCCTCTCTCTTCTTTTCTACTCATGTTATTCCCGCTAAATCTGTGATTCAGCTGCTGAAATCATCTTCTTTCGTTTCTATTTCTGGGAGCTTCCTTTCTTTCACTGAAGGTGTACGTGGGGAGCAATGAATGGGAAGGTTATTGGGAGCGAGCTGAAATGGAACCGTCTCTTCAGATTAAGATGCATGCTACCGTGGAACGTGCAGTGAATGAGAAAATATTTTATGGCTGAGTTGGTTGAAGGTGGTGTTGGGGGTTATGTGGTGTGCTGACTGCCAGATTGAGGGCAACACAATGAAACATCAGCAGTGATTCGGCTGTTTTTCCTCTTTTCTGTGTGTGTGTGTGTGTGCTCCTTTATCCATGTGAGCCTGAAAACCTTTTGTTTACTCTGACTTTCAGAGTTCTGTTGAGTCAACCACTAAATGTCAAAGACTAGAATTGAAAAGCAGCTTTTCCCACTCTTCAAAACACATAAAGGTGGTGAGTGTAATATAATCAAGGTGGGATCATGGAGCGGGATTTCACAATAAGGAAAAGCAAACATCCAAACAAAAAACTTCAAGATTATGCACCAAGGTCAGCCACAGGTGAGTAAGACATGGCACGATGTGAAAGTTTTTCCCCCTCAAAATAAAACTGACTTGCTCGGATCAAATTTTGTGCTTTGCTCCTTGCGGTGACTTTTTAATGATATCTGATAAATCATATGAAACCTGGTACAAGTACAGCTGTCCTGAGTGTGGCTCTTGAATTAATCATTGCTTTGACCAATGATATTTCCCATCTCATTACAAGTTGTTCCTGACGGGCCAACGCTTGTTTTACTCATGGGCATGCAAGATAGCAGACTCCATACTCTGATCCTGTTGAATGTTTGCAGCCCATATGCTTAGGTTTCCTCCCCTCTCTCTCCAGAGGGAACAACTAGAATGGTCCCACGAAAAGCCAAATTCAAATTGGCACCTGGTTAATGACTGAACACCAGACGGATGATTCATGGCAGCTGGGTACAGGCTATCAGTCTTTGACTTTCTGTGGCACTCCCGGGCTCAGGGCCTGACTCAGTGATGGATGCGGCGGCACCTCATATGAAAATAACAACAAAATTCTGCAATAAATTGTTTGCTAATGAATATGGACAACATGCCATGGGAATTTATGATTTCTGGGATCTCATCTGTTGGAGCAGGGTGATATTGCCGATGACATTAAATGCGTCCAGCTGCAGCTGCAGCTCACATTAATCATACTCTGGGAGTCAGGACCTGTCAGACCAGATTAGAAGCGAAGCAGAGCCAGCTTCATTCCACCTCTTCCTCCCTCCTAGGTCAAGCAAGATCAAGTGTGGGAGTGTGGTTGTTTGTGAGGTTGCTACAGGCTTCATAAAGTCCTATGATCCCATCCCATAACCGCTTTGAACACCTGATCTTCAGCGGATGACTTTGCACTTTATGTGCTCGTTTTTGTTTGTGTGCCTTTGGTAATAAACCGTGATAGGTGTTCAGTTTTTGTGACACAAGTAGCTGGGAGGGTTTAGGCTTCAATTGGTCTCACCCGGTGAGATGCAGGGAAGCCGATCGACTCCGGCAGCTGTTAGCCACAGCCCATCGGCGGGGTGACCTTACAGCCACTCTACAAATTTCACAGCTGTTTTTCGGGTGTCATAAAGATTATACTTAAACACCAGATAGAAGCTGATAAACAGTGATGCCTCATAAACTTCTAACTATCTGATAAACCCCTTGAGGCGAGCAGGATATATTTGATATCGACAAAAAAAAAGGAAAAAGCCTTATCCCTTATCATCAGACTGATTTTTAATAGGGTTGAACTTCAGTGTGATTGACTGCAGGGGAAATAGAGTCCTGGAGCTTCAGGCTGTATACTCTGGTGTTTGGAGTTGGGCCTCGGTAACAAATTGCCTTTAAATTCTGAGATGAGATTTTCTCTTGCAGTTATGATAGACACCGTGTCATAGATGGATAGGAGAACTAATAGAGCAATGGGCAGAGAGGAAAAGCATTGAGAGCCATACACCCGAGAAGAGAGCTGCAGCATCGTTGTGCCTAGAATGGCATTCAGTATCTTGATGCAATAAAAGATCAGGTGATTGTTGCGATGGCTTTTGGGCACCAGATGAATTTACCAATATGCCATATGATAGATTGGGAAATATATGGGAAGTTTAATTACACAACCAGGGCCTAGAATATCCAACTAGAGTGCTAATACCAATTATGATATGCGACTAGTGAATTTATCGAGCAGGCTTTAGGCAACAGAAGAAGCGTAGGAGAACACAAAGGGCAAAACATGAATATTTAAACGCAAAGTGTCATGAGTAGATCATTCCGAGACACAAAGCTCTGTTCTTACACTTTGAAATCTTTTGTCACGCGTATCAGTGTGTCTTATTCAAATTTCCATTTTTACAAATAATGAACCATTCATGTCCTCAAACATGAAAATTACTGTAAAGCATCAGGAGGCCTTGGCGCCCTCCTCCTGTGTTGTCGTGATGATTCAGCAGTGGGAGCTGACAGATTGGTGGAATAATGAACAGCGGCGTGCTGGGTGAACGCGGGTGTAAGCACATGCCTTCTTTTGCTTTTCAAACTTGGATATGCCAGCTAGCAGTGGCAGTCCATCTTTCCTCCTTCTCCTCTCCCGCTGTTCCTGGAATGCTAGATGCTCATGCACAGAGCTCTTTCAGCTCGTGCAACAAAACAAACAGGTTTGGAAACTTCTTCTCCTTTAGAGGCCCTTGGTGTCTTTACCGTCTCTGTGTAATCTGGGCACCTTTCTTGTTCTGTCGCACTTTTCTTTACTTATTAATCCATCTCTGTCTCCCTGCAGCTTTGATGCTGGTGACAGCGAAGCTGCCCTGATTCTGTCATCGAAGAAGCTCTAAAGGTGGGGTAGTGTCATTGTGATTTGGACTACAAGGGCTTTGGAGAGCCCCAGCGGTGAGATGAAAGGGTGTAAAACAGCCAAGAGTCCACACACACAATTTTCAGAGCAGCATGAGACCTCTGAAGGCATCCCTGCCAGAAAGACGAGGTACATTAACTGACAAATTGTCAGTTAATGTACAGTACAGCTCTGCTGAGCTATTTTGGAGCAACGAGGAGTTTTCTGAGATGTCACACAAAACACACATACACTGGCTTCACTTATAACAGCAGAGCACTGTAGATGAGTGCATTAGACATTTCTCCTCTCCTTGTAATCCCCCCCTGTGGACAGAACAGGCTTCGTATTTGTGATCCCAATGAAAAAAAAGCGAGCTGGAAGGACAGAACACATGTAAGAAAGGGTTTGGCAGGACTGTAGCCAGCAGAAACATGCTCCAGAAAGGGAAATAAGTGCACCCTCTGGATGGATTTGCTAACAGTGCTACTCATAGCTATAGGCAGGCAGCTTGTCAAAGAGAGTCCATTGTTGACACAGCACCTTCGTGTCTGAACATGCCATTTGACAGAATGCAGAAATTATTAATGAGTGCAAGTTGTAAATGATTAATAGAGATTGCTTGCTTTGTTTATCTCACTGTTGACAGACAAGTAGCCTCTGGCTAAAATGCATGCTGCTTCTCTTCCAAAAAAAACAAGATGCTATTTCAGGGATGGCGGCCATCCCAGTTGCAAATTACTTTGGAGTGAAGTCAAGGGCCTGCTTGTTTGTGTATATGTACAAATAGACCTCACCCATCTATCTTTTTAAAACAGCATGTGATGTTAAATAATTTAAAAGAGCTGAGATTATGCTTTATATTAGAAATAGATCTCCTTCCTTACTGCCTGCCAATCACAGAAATCCACAAGACCTGGTCTATGTGCAAATTTGATATAAGGTCCTCAAGTTCAGTATAGGTGTTTTATTTTAGGATTGTTCTAATCGAACAATAAAATTGCAAATTTGTTTGCACTTAACAGAAGAAGAAAAAATCAAGAAATAAAGCTACATCTAGAAATATTTATTTATCACTGATAATCACCAGGGAAAGCGAAAATCATTTAACACACCTGATAAATTTAAATTTAAATTTCACCCACACAGGATTCTTCCAGAGAATTGACTGGTCAGTATGCAGCATTTTTTTTTCTTACCAAGTAAGAGTTCTCTGAAGTTTCTCAAGTTTAAACTCGGGTAAGTGTTTCTCCGGGGCTGGTAATTGTAGATGGGAATCACGTGTGCCAGTGGACTCTGGGGTGGCCATGCCTTCTTCTGGGAGGAGGTAAGCAGAATTAATTCACCCACGTCGACACAGACACGGAGAAAGAGAGAGAAGAGAGTCAGAGAATGCAGGTCAGCACCTGAGTAGACAGGGGGGACCTTCTTCTATTTGTAAGAAAGAACTGGACAGAGCGTGGGTGAATGAATTCGCTCAGGTCACTCAGAGCTGTTTGTCTCAATTTACTGCAAGTTTTATGAAGGAACAAAGTGAAGTGACAGAATGTAGCATCAACATACTTTAAACGCGTACTCTTGAACCTTCTGGCTGGATTAGAATCTTCACAGTTTTCAAGGCAAGAGATATGTGGATTGAAATATGGATTGTCGAGTCATTCAATATTGATATAAGGGTCTAAATGTTGTCCTAGCAAGGAAATTACCTGCGCTAATTAAAGATCACACATTCACCAAAGGACCGAGCACACAAGGTGGCATTAATTTAGATTGATGGAAGGTGCATATTTGGGGAAGACTGTGTCAAAATGTCAGGCGTAATGGTCTTGTACTGCCGTGACAGTGTACACTAACTTATGTTTAATCAATTAACTGCACGCTGTAAGTGCCTTCCTTGTATCGCAGGTGCCCAGAAAAATCAAAGAACAGAATTATCCTGCAAAAATCCAAGTGTGCCCTTCACGGATTCATCAGCTGTGTAGCTGTGTTACATCAGTAATTCATCATTTTTTGTAGGAGTCAACATGTCAAGGTTGAACAGTTATAGGCCGTGATGATTTGTGAAGAGGCATTTCATTTGTTGGGTCACTAAAATACTCACATCAGTAGCCTCTAAGTGGATTTATATGTGTAGGCCAAGGTGTTTTATGGTTCTGTTTTGGTATTTTGGCTGTAAGAAACTTTTAAGTGGCACTGTGGAGTATAGTATGAAAAATATGATGCTGGAGTGACCATGCAAGACGCTGGGTGCACACAGTGCATATTAGCTTTGATTATGTAGTATAAGACTGACCACACAGAAGTGGATTTGTAATCAAATCAACATGCAAACTGTGAACACAAATTGAAGTGACAGAGTTAATTGGAGAACGGAACAGTAGCAAAGGGATGTTTCATCTAAACCACAACTTATGATCAAACAAACGCACATAAAAAAGAAAAATCTCCATAAACTGAAACAAGCAAAAGTTTGTTTTAATTTTTCCTGTCTCTTTTTGATTCTGATGCTTTGAAGTCTTTGGCTGGTGCTTTTCCCTGATTTAAATGGTGCTCATGTACACTTTCAATTCAGTAGACATTTTACAGAACTGCAGAAGCCGTGTAACAAAAGCATTTTTGAGACTGTTAACCACAAGTTCAAAATACATACTTGCTAGCACACGTTAGGGAATCAATGTAGCAAATTACAAGGACTATAGTTCAAGTAGGGTTCAAAGGCCATTATCTTGTTAAGACTGCTGCTCACTTATGATCAGGCAGAATTAAAGGCTCTTCAATAGCTCTGTCAGACTGAGAGTGATTAAGTAGATAAAGTGTCATGAATGTGGCAGTGATCAATTTTTATGTGAAAAATTACTGACTTCCAATAAACCTTTGCAGGGACAAGGACTTTTAAAAGTAGTGGGAAGAAAAAGAAAATCTGATATATATTTTTTTCTTTAGTTGTGCATTGCACCTGCAACAAGATGACAGTGCTGGAACATTCTTCTGATTTTGTCCTTCTTCTGCTCTTTTTCCCTCAACTTGTGAGGCACCCTCTGAATTTCACCTTCAGCTGCTATTTGCCATCTCAGACTTCTCTCCTGCTGCCACCATCAATAAGCCAATGCCCGCTGTGAATATTTTTAGCTTCATATGTGTTCTTACTGATCCCCCTGACACCACCGACACGGACCCTTTTGCCTGTCTGCAGTGCCTGAGGTGCAATAACCCTCCCTAGCATGTCGACATCATTACGCACATTGGGCCCCCTATAGAGCCATGGCAATGACACCATTCATACCTCTGTGAACTACCACAGTTCCCATGACTAACCCACCAATGCCTGCTGTTTCTCTTGCTAGCGTCCCAGTCCACGGTGCAGCCTGTGGTTCAGCAACAGTATCAGGCGCCATGGATCCAGCAAGCCCCTCCTAATTCCTTTGGGAAGAGATGCCAAGCAGCCACAAGATGGGGTAAATTATTAAGACAAACTGTCTGCCAGAATCCCTGTGCCAATTCTTAAATCCCAGTACAAAAAGAGACTGTTAAGCGGAAAATTCTGAGGTTCTTTTATGACATAGACCGTAGGGTAAATTCTGAAATACAGTTCATTTGAATTGTGTTATTCAGTAAAAGTTAAATCCATATCTATTGCAAATTATTATTATTTTCATTATGATAATGATTTTTTTTTTTTTTGGGGGGGGGGGGGGAATAGCTGAAGTTGCCTACTGTCACTCACAGTAAAATCTTGGTGACATAATGATTGCAGTCCCAGGGTATTTCATTTTAAATTACTGTAACTGTTCACCCCACACCTCCCAGCTGAGGTTTATTGCTAGTTGCTTCTCATCGCAGTAAAGATTTGAGTGCATTTATAATTTTTCTTACATCATTACATCCTTAACATGACTTAGCATGACATTTGTACAAGTGCTCTGGTGGAACGAACCAGAAGCGGTGATCGTGCCAATAAATCGTTAATAAAGCTGTAATGCTGTAAATCTTTGCAATATACATGTGTAGCAGAAGTAGACGTGCCAAGGAAAAAACCCTGCAGACCTTATTTAGGAGCAAAGTGACCAAAACTTTCACGTCTTTTTTAATCAGATTTGACAAGTGATTTACACCCACTTATCACTTTATCAGGCACACCTTCATAGTACTGGGTTGGGCCCACTTTTGCCCATGCAAAAGCATGCAAAATGTAGCACAAATTCAACAAGGTGCTGGAACCATAACTCAGAGATTTTGGTCCATGTTGACATGATAGCACAGTCACGCAGTTCTTCTATATTCATTGGCTATTTTAAAGAGATTCACGTAGTCAGTAACATACTTAAGGTTTTATTTTAGGATGTGGTGTTTAAACGATGCTCAGCTGGTACTAGGGGGCCCAGAGTGTGCTAAGAAAATATCCCACACTGTTGCACCACCATAAAGAGCCTGAACTGTTGATACAAGGCAGGATGGATCCATGATTTCATGTTCTTTATGCCAAACTCTAAACTTACCAGCAAAAATTGAGACTCATCAGGCTGGCAACATCTTTTGCAGTGCAATTTTGTTGAGCTCATGTGATTTGCATCTTCATTTTCTTGTTCTTATCTGGCACGAGTAGCAGTTGGTGTGGTCTTCTGCTGCTGTAGCCCATGTATGCCAAGGTCTTTTGTGTTGTGTATTTAGAGATGCTCTTCTGAAAACCTTGAGTCGCTGCTACCTTACTTGAAGAAGTCTGATCATTCTCCTCTGACGTCTGGCATGCATAAAGGTATTTTCACCGGGGAACTGCTCCTTATTTCTTGTTCTTGTTTCTCTTTTTCTGAGCACTCTGTATGAACCCTAGAGGTGATTGTGTGGGAAATTTGCACTAGATCAGCCTGTCTAGAACCAGCTACCAAAGTGACTTAAATCCCCTTTCTTCTCAATTCTGATGCTTGGTTTGAGCTTCAGCAGGTTATTTTTGATCATGTCTACATTCCTAAATATGTTGCTGTTCTTTAACCGTACTTAATAAAGGAGTGAGTGTATATATGTAGTGAATTATGTTTCAGTGACCAATAAACTTAAAGATCTTTTAAAACCAAAAACAACATGCCAAGAGCAAAACTTGCTGTGGAAGGACTTTGGCTTAGCTTAGTAACCAATGTGACAACAAGCTACTGATTCCTGTGAAATAACACACTTTTTTATAGAGCCGTTTATACTTGAATGCTCCCTCCGCTCTGGATTCCCTGCATGTCCATCCCTCCAAAGGTCAGCGCTGTCAAAATGGCATGTTAGATTTGCGATCAGCACAAATCTGCTGATAAGAGAAAAGAAAGTGGATTTGGTTTGTGAGCAAATCCTCTAAGTCTGCCAATTTTGCTAGTTTCCGGTGAAATTTCACTTTTTTATAGGTCACTGTAGTCGACCGTTAAGACAAAGAAGCACTGTTTTGAGGGGGCCTGTTTCATAAGCTTTTTTAAAGAAGAATTCAAAAGCTGACAGTAAGCAGTTCATTTATTTATATTTAAAAACTTGTGCTAAGGAAGGTGACACAGAAAATCTCACAATCCTTGGTTACTAACAAATGTAGTTTTTTGTCTCTGTGGTTTACATAACAAAATATTTTTATGCTATTCTCCACAAAATTTAAAAAGACATGAATTTGCCAGTTCGGTCATTTTATTTTCATAGCGGGAAACAAAAGTGTGTCTGTCCGTGTCAGCCTCAGAATTTGTGTTTCATATCTGACAGAAATTTACTTCTGGAGTTCTTGTCAAAGCAACTTTATCGGAAAATCAATTCTAAACTTCATAAAGGCATTTTATACTGCTAAAGCAATGTTCATCCATTATCTATGAAAGCGCAAAACCACTGAGAATAAAACAGTTTTGACAGCAGGGAAATGTAAATAAGACAATTGTGCACGAAACACTTCATTTTTGGCTACGCTTTACCTTTTTGTTTGCTTTGACATGGTGCTCATCTGTCAGCAGTCCTGCGAGTGTGAATAGAACGATATAGATGAATATTTCACACCCCTCTTCTTCTATTGTAGTCCTAAAGAGAAACAAGTTTTTATGGAATTTCTAAGTGCCTAATGTCCATTTTTTACCAGTTAAATACACTTTCAAGGTCAATTGCTTCATGATTTAACTTGTAATTTAGTTCATCCGCCAGCTTGACTTTGACACACCTGTTAAATAACATTATTTCTATTTTCATCAGCCATCACAGAACATATATTACACATTATTCCATATTTATGACAATAAGCTGCCCAGATTAGTTCAAGAATAGGTTTACGTATGTCTTCTTAGGCTTTGATAAGGTGTGTGTGTTATGGACATAAGATGAAGGATGATAGGTAAAAAAGAGAGTGTTTCTTTGGAGATAGTGGGAGCAGAACGGTTATGGGCTTTTATCTAATAGCATGGGCGATCATGGCTCAAGAGTTGGGAGGTCGCCTTGTAATCGGAAGGTTGCCGGTTCGAGCCCCGGCTTGGACAGTCTCGGTCGTTATGTCCTTGGGCAAGACACTTCACCCGTTGCCTACTGGTGGTCAGAGGGCCCGGTGGCGCCAGTGTCTGGCAGCCTCGTTTCTGTCAGTGCACCCCAGGGTGGTTGTGGCTACAATGTAGCTTGCCATCACCAGTGTGTGAATGGGTGGATGACTGGTTGTGTAAAGTGCTTTGGGGTCCTTAGGGACTAGTAAAGCGCTATGCAAATACAGACCATTTACCATCTTCAGCGGCTCTTGAATTCCTTGAACACTCACGCTTTAAGACCTGGAGAGCACTGAGCTCTGAGAGGCAGGGGTAAGAGATAAGAGGTTTAATAATGAAGGTCAATTTAAACAAAAAATCTGAACCTATAAAACCAAACAAAAGAAAAATATAGTATTAACCCAGTTAGAAATTATATGTTGTGGCACTTAGCCCCCAAAAAGGCCCATTTGGTTAAAAAATGTCATGGCTGAGCTGTAGTTGTGGCTACTTGAGAGTAGTTTATGCTGCCAAGAAACCAAATGTGGTCTCTTGTGACCTTACTGCTCTGGAGAAAATGGACAAGCTACCCCCTGCCATGACAGCTTCTGGGTAGCCCTCCACAATATGTGGATAAATTTGAAAGCATGTACTAAATCACAGCAAGTGCACTGTCTGCAATTATAAAAATGGGGATCGATGGGGTAGGCCTTGCCCTGCGTCTTTGACTCCAGAAATAATGGTAGGTGGTGGAATTAACAGAGATCTGCCCTCGTCTATATCTAATGGCTCAGTGTCCCAGGATTACTAGCTTTGCCACAGGCAGCGGCATCATTGATTTAGAAGCATTAGTTTGTACATACAACAGCCGAGAGCCTAATAAAATACAACAGCCGAGAGCCTAATAAAAAGGCTCCTTTGCAGTTGTACTACTGTGACCCAGAGTATGACTGAATTACAATGCGCTTACTGCACGAAAGCAACACTGCTGGGACTATTTAATCTTTTCAAGAGCGCAGTAATACGAGGCCTGTGGTCTTCCAGCTTAGGCATACATTTGGGATATCATCTAACTCTTTATAAAAGTCAAATTAAGTTACATATCATGTAATATGAGGCATGTCCCACATGATCTAGTGATAAAGATTTGCGGTGGCTCAGCAGGTAGAAAGCATCATCAACACAAGACACTGGAGACACCTGATACTCCTCTGGAGCAACACACTGAAGCTCTGTTGCTCCAGATGGTTAGGCTAGCACTTGAGCGGTAGCATGGTGGTGATTGCGAATACAACAGTGTATGATTTTTTCTTTTTGATAGACGCAGATTAGAAATTGTGTTAGTGATACAAAAGTGTTTTATCTTTTGAATTTGGCATATTGGTTGCAAACACAGCTGTCTGGCAATGTTTTTACAACAACACAGAGACAGAAATCCAGAAACTGTCATACTTCAACACATATTTCACAAGACTTCCATTAGTGTAGCACTCTTGCTTCAGCAGCTTAACATTTATTTTCACTGCCAAATACCATTAAGTCACCATCAAGAGTTAAGTGTTGTGCTAATATTGTTGCTAGTGCAGACCTCAAGAGATTGTCCAAGAGACAAGGCCATTAGTATGGTTCAGGTCCTTTACAAGAAGAGAGCAGCCCTAGGCTACGTTGCATTAGAGCCACAATTAACTGTGTTAATATGTACTGGATCCTCTCCGCTTTCAGCTTTCTGACAGCCAGCAGTGGCCGTGACCCTCATTAACCGAGCCACCGTACCTGCTCCTCAGCTCATATCAATGACCAGCTGCCCCTCACATTTCACAGTAATAATGTTGGACAAAATGATATCTGCAGAAAGTATGTTATTCAAGAGTAGATGGGGGAAAAGAATGTAATTTCTCATTTATTCTCAAAATTAGAAGACAGGCTTTCAAAACCTGCAGGCAATGACACACCAATGACTGCGTATATATTTAATATTTAATTTTTTTAAGAGCAAAACCCTAAAAATTAAAATTAGCAGTGTTTTACCCACTGGCAGGAGCAGATGGGAGAAGGGAGAAAGCCAGGAATTTACTGAAGCAAATAATAATAGTGTGGAATAATGAAGCACTAGTATGCCATGTAACATCCATGTTACCGGTGAACAAGCACAATTATTTTTACTATATTATTATATTTAAAAAAGCCTTTGATAATTTAGTTTTGTATTTAGTTTAACAGTTACAATGAAACTGCACTTCTTTTCCTTTCATTAAAAAACAAAATCTAAAATTATACTCGCACTGAGCCAATAACACACACTCTCACTGCTTTCAAATCTGATTTATACACTTTGGTCCATAACAGCAATACAAAGCAGACACGTGAATTCTTGTGTAGAATAAATCCATTAGCTTCAGGCATGACTGAGTGTAAAGGGGGCACAACATAAACCAGGTTGGCAGGCTGGACACAAATTCTGGGAATGGATGCCTAGAACTTGAGCCAGTGGACACCAGATCAGAGCAGAAGAGTTGCCAGTGAAGTGGACAGCCGCTGCCTTTCAATCCCCCGACTCCATCTCCCCCGCTTGTTCTGCTCACTTTTTTCTGCTCTTTCACGTCCTCTTAGGGGATTCATCTGCTCAGCTGTCTGTCTGCGGTTTGTATCTGACAATCTGTTCGGTACCTTTTACTCGCAGTCTCCTCACATCTGTCTCTCTTCAGCAGCACAGCCCGTTCACGGACCCGACAAAATAGTTAGCGAGAAAAGCAACATCTGGCTTTTAAATAGGAGCAGCTCACGCATCTAAAAGCCTTACAGAGTGATCCTGAATAATGACTGAAGTGTTCTCCCCTCATATGAAGATGGGTGCTACATCATTTGTCTCTTCGTTCACCACCCCCAGCTGGACACACATAATTCTTAAAAACCACACATACACACTTCACACGCTTCTGCCTTCTGCCCAATTGCTAAACCAGGTGACTGCGATTAGATAAAAGCAAAGACTAGCGAGCAGAACTGATTGTTATTTATGCATAACAGGCTCTTTGAAACCAGCACAATGATGTGGAGATGTGGTCCTTGACCCAGTTAATTAAAACACTGGTGGAGAAGTAACACAATAATGCCTTTGAAGTTAAACACAGCAGTCCTATTCATGTTCCCATATTAGCATTCCTTTCTCACCAGTTCCATTCAGTTTACCGAGGACCCGAAATAACATTGCTGCTTGTTGCACTGGCTCTACTGATGAAGTAACTGACAGGAAGGACCAGTATGGGAAAACAACACATGTAATTAATTCTGAACTTGAAAAAAAAGAAAAAGAAACGTTAATTAGAAATAAGAACACGGGGTTTGGTGCGGTTGTTCAGTCGTGTTTCGTCAAAACTACTGGGCCTTTTCCATGAAAACATTTTGACATAACGGTTTGAAAAGCTCAGGTGAAAATCAATTAATTAATCATATTATGAGCGCGCATGCTGCGTCCTGGATTAGTGGGGCAGCTGAACAGATCAGACCCATTGTTAATTTTATAAGAAAACTCCTGTGCTTTTTGCCACTATAACAAGCCAAAGTCTACCGTAAAAAACGGAAAAGAGAAATGTTTTATTAGCTTTCTGGTGTGATTGCGTCCTTACATAGTGTACAAGCTATTTGATTTCCACAACAGGCACTGGCCACAGATTTGCTGCTTAGTTAATTTTTTTCCTAAAGTGAGCGCTGTAGCACCCTTGGGATAAGGTTGTCATTTATCTTGAGTTTTTAATCAGGTTTCGCCACATTAAGGAAAAAAAATGTTGACATATCAATATATATGACTTTCAATCACACCATGCCACAGAACAGAAAAGCTATTAATATGAAAATTACCATATTAAAAGTGCTTCATGTGCTGTTATGTCTTGGTCACTGTGCTTTCCAGCTTCCACAGCACTTAGAAAAGCAATAACGATCAGAGCTCTGATGGAATGATTTGACAGCACGCAGCTTAAAGGAATTCAAAACGTAAGCACTCACATTATATTGATTTTAGGTTAAATAAAACATAACTATTCTCATTCATTTTAATGTTCAGTATGATTTAAGTGGAATTATGTCATGTTAAAGGCTAACAGAGCAGCAACAATGTTGCCAAAAACTGCAGTTTCTCAAGTGACCACTTGAGGTTGGCTCTAAATAATAATAATGGATTGTATTTACAGTGGGGCAAAAAAGTATTTAGTCAGCCACCGATTGTGCAAGTTCCCCCACTTAAAATGATGACAGAGGTCAGTAATTTGCACCAGAGGTACACTTCAACTGTGAGAGACAGAATGTGAAAAAAAAATCCATGAATTCACATGGTAGGATTTGTAAAGAATTTATTCGTAAATCAGGGTGGAAAATAAGTATTTGGTCACCTCAAACAAGGAAAATCCCTGGCTCTCACAGACCTGTAACGTCTTCTGTAAGAAGCTTTTCTGTCCCCCACTCGTTACCTGTATGAATGGCACCTGTTTGACCTCATCATCTGTATAAAAGACACCTGTCCACAGCCTCAACCAGTCAGACTCCAAACTCCGCCATGGCCAAGACCAAAGAGCTTTCGAAGGACACCAGGAAAAGAATTGTAGACCTGCACCAGACTGGGAAGAGTGAATCTACAATAGGCAAGCAGCTTGGTGTGAAAAAATCAACTGTGGGAGCAATCATCAGAAAATGGAAGACATACAAGACCACTGATAATCTCCCTCGATCTGGGGCTCCACGCAAGATCTCATCCCGTGGGGTCAAAATGATCATGAGAACGGTGAGCAAAGATCCCAGAACCACACGGGGGGACCTGGTGAATGACCTGCAGAGAGCTGGGACCAAAGTAACAAAGGTCACCATCAGTAACACACTACAACGGCAGGGAATCAAATCCCGCAGTGCCAGACGTGTTCCGCTGCTGAAGCCAGTGCATGTCCAGGCCCGTCTGAAGTTTGCCAGAGAGCACATGGATGATACAGCAGAGGATTGGGAGAATGTCATGTGGAAACCAAAGTAGAACTTTTTGGTATAAACTCAACTCGTCGTGTTTGGAGGAAGAAGAATACTGAGTTGCATCCCAAGAACACCATACCTACTGTGAAGCATGGGGGTGGAAACATCATGCTATGGGGCTGTTTTTCTGCCAAGGGGACAGGACGACTGATCCGTGTTAAGGACAGAATGAATGGGGCCCAGTATCGTGAGATTTTGAGCCAAAACCTCCTTCCATCAGTGAGAACTTTGAAGATGAAACGAGGCTGGGTCTTCCAACATGACAATGATCCAAAACACACCGCCCGGGCAACAAAGGAGTGGCTCCGTAAGAAGCATTTGAAAGTCCTGGAGTGGCCTAGCCAGTCTCCAGACCTCAACCCCATAGAAAATCTGTGGCGGGAGTTGAAAGTCCGTGTTGCTCGGCGACAGCCACAAAACATCACTGCTCTTGAGAAGATCTGCATGGAGGAATGGGCCAAAATACCAGCTACTGTGTGTGCAAACCTGGTAAAGACCTATAGTAAACGTTTGACCTCTGTTATTGCCAACAAAGGTTATGTTACAAAGTATTGAGTTGTATTTTTGTTATTGACCAAATACTTATTTTCCACCCTGATTTACGAATAAATTCTTTACAAATCCTACCATGTGAATTCATGGATTTTTTTTTTTCACATTCTGTCTCTCACAGTTGAAGTGTACCTCTGGTGCAAATTACTGACCTCTGTCATCATTTTAAGTGGGGGAACTTGCACAATCGGTGGCTGACTAAATACTTTTTTGCCCCACTGTATATAGCGCTTTTTGAGACCATCAAAGCGCTTTACAATTCCACTATTCATTCACTCTCACACACTGGTGGAGGCAAGCTACAGTTGTAGCCACAGCTGCCCTGGGACAGACTAAAATAATTATTATTTAATGGCCTGGTGCGTCTGCAGCAGTCATGGTAGCATCAGTGAGTGGGACACCGATTTAAAAGGGCCTATGCACATCAGGTTTTGGGAAACACTCCTCATCCGGACAGAGTCAGTGACCCCAACTGTCCATGTGTGTGGTGAGCAGTGTTGGTCAAGTTACTTGAAAAAAGTAATCAGTGACTAATTACTGATTACTTCCCCCAAAAGGTAATCCTGTTACTTTACTGATTACTTATTTTCAAAAGTAATTAATTACTTAGTTACTTAGTTACTTTTTAAAAACACAATTTACAACCTGAATAGGTGATAAAGAAATAGATCTTTCAGCCCAATTCTACTTTTTCTGCATAATCCATCATACAAAATGTAATCAAATGGAAAAGTCTCTTTTTAAAACTTGTTTTATTAGTTTTAGTCTTTTAACTTTATGCATCAAGCAAAAATGTAATTATATGCAACATTCTCTGACTGGAAGAAATTTGTTTAATATTTAAACCTATTTTCTGCACATTCCAGCACATAAAATAAAATATATATTTTTTGTTTACACTCACTCTTTCAAATAGATGCAAGTAAAACACAGCAGAAAGTAAATAAAATCAAAGACTCAGCGGTCCTGTTGCTCTATTTTCACCTGTATAGCAGGAGCGGGCTAGGCGGAGGTTTACCCTGGTGCAGGTGTGCCGCGGCAGTCAGTTGAAGAATCCGCGAGTTTCTCTGTGAATTTCTCATTACGTCGTAGCGCACTCGGTGCTTGCTTGGAAGTTAAGGTTTCGCCATAAAAAATAAGTTTTCTTCCCACGCACAACGGACACTAATGTTTTTGTCACTTCTTATGGAATCAAACTCAAAGTAAGGTCAGTACTTCCACGCTTTAAACGCTGCACGCTCATACTCTCTCCCGCACTCGATATATTATCCATTGTTGATCTGCACACAGCTGTTGTCACTAACGTTGCACTCACTTACGTCACTGTCATGAGACATTCTCCCAAATCACGGTTTTAGTAACGAGGTAACGCAGCGTTCCTACGGGAAAGTAACGGTAATCTAATTACCGTTTTTGCAATAGTAATCCCTTACTTTACTCGTTACTTGAAAAAAGTAATCGGACAAGTAACGTGTTACTGCCCATCTCTGGTGGTGAGTTCATTAATCCAGCATCTCTCCCGTTTTATACACTCTCCCATCTAAGACAGATATTTTTGGACTTTTATAACTGAGATTTCCTTTCTCTTTGAGTGTGCTATATGCGTGTGGGTCTAATTAGACACCGGTTAAAGATGAAGTTTAAAACTAGCTGTTCATGCTTGAATTTGTTGTGTATAGTCAGTAAAAATTGGCCAAGGTATAGGTTATAATTATGTACTATTGCCTCTAGTGGTGCTTTTTTTTCTTAATCTTAATGAAATAGTAAAGTGAGTTAACCCAGATGCCCTGTTTCAAAATTGGTTGCCTGTCAAGCCCATATGGTCTGGCACTGAGCCTGTAAAAGCCCAGTGTTACAGCAGAGATAAATATATTTAATTATATGCCTCATATAAACAAATACATTTGGTCATTGACAGTGCTGTAAAACAGTCATTTTTTTCTATAATATAATAACATATATATAATGTAATAACAGTATATAATAATAGTTTGTCATTTGGGTCATTCAGTCCATTAACTGCATGGAGATTTTTGACCCATATGATTATGTTTTTATGTGTGCAGGGAGCCAAAAGGAAGTCAGCTATTTTGGAAGCTAGTGGGTCTGTGAGATGTAGACTCAAATGGCTCAGCTGGGAGCAGGACCGTCATGCACCTGCTCTATGGGTCCATATATGCAAATAAGGCTAACTTTTTCATGTGGTCAATGAGCTCCTTCAATAGAAACCTTTAAAGTTCTCATCAATGCTTTTATAAGTCTAATGCTTGCTTAGCTCTGTACGATCATATGATACTCCACATATTTCTGATTATAGAAGACAACCTGTTGATCGCGCCAGGTCTGTAAAAGAGCCATTAGGGCTCAGAAAGTGTTTAAATTATCTTACTGAAAACAGGATAAACCCCAGGAAGTTGGGATCGATTTAGTGTTTGAGTCAGAAACTCACTTCCAAAGTTGTCAGTGTTTCTTTCAGTAGTGCTGGTTTTGAAATGTCAGTCAAGCGCTGCTGAGATAGAACAGAGAGACAGGGTTTAAGCTTGTTTACAAAAATAGTGTCCAAAAGAATACTCTTCAAAAATTGAAATGTATGCACAGCTGTTGTGTGGTTGCAGGATTGTTGTAGTTTATACAGCCTTTATAGTGAAAGTGAGGAGGATTCAAATTGTGTTTCAATCAAGGTTTCGACATGACTTGCTCCTGCAGTCCTGCAACTGTCCCAGCAGTGGAGCACAGTGGAGCTGGAGAGCAGCATCTATCAACTATAAAACCATATGTGAAAATTACTGGGCGTGGTAAAGTTTTGAAAGGCGGTAAAAAGCCATAGTGTCCAAACCTTGAGAAAATGACAGAGGGAGTGGAAGTTACAGGAAGGTGATGGGGACGGTTCTCCCTGCAGATCGATTGTCTTGTGACACACAGAGGCTGCCCTCCACCTCTCTCATCACAAGTAAATAATAGAACAAAGCAATGAACAAAGACAGCCAGGAGAGGCTGAGTCTCTGAGAGCCGTTACTCAAAGAGCATCGCCATTTATCAGTGTCACAATAGACATTTCATGCTAGCCAAACACACAGAAAACACACAGTGTACACATATCAATTATGACTGCAGGCAAACAGGCAAGGGCATAGAAATAGATTTACTCTGGCTTTAAGCAACTTTCAGCAAGAAACACACAAGGATCTTCATCCAGCACACGATGACATGCTACGAGCGCAGTTCAAAAAAACGTGCCAATTCAACGTGAAAAGGAAAGTAGGAAGAAAATGCAAATGAGGTGCTGATTATGCAATCCCGGAGGTTTTTTAAAAAAAAGTTTAACTACTGAATAAAACTTTTAAAATGTGATTTCTATGCAGATTTTCTAATCATTGCTTTAGAAAGGATTTTTATTATTCTAAGTGATGAAACTGGAAAATAATGACACCTACTGTGTGTAGCTTAGCGTAACTCACTTATACTGTCAGCACTGAATAATCAAATTTACACTGTTCCCACTGCACAAACCAGAGCAAACAAGATAAAGAGTTTCATAGACCCTTCTGAGTCACAGACCTGCATACACAAGTGTTAAGTAAACGCACATCTGACATCACAGCATTAAATAAAAACCCAAGGCCTTACTGCATGGCACTTACCCACCCAAGCATGGCAAGGTAATACATTAATGATATATTATTTCCATATGCTTAATATTTATCCCTCCGAGCATTCACTTTCCAATGCAAATCTCATTGGGTGTGACCTCTTATATACTATACAGAGCCTGATAACGGGAGTCTTTTCTCAATATAAGTGACAGCTCAATTCTGTGTGACACACTCCCGTCTCGGTGTCTTTATGCATCTACCTCCCCAGGCGAACGGCTGACAGTTTCGAAGCAGCTACAAAAAAAGTGCAGCAACCCACACTGCCACACCAGTACAGCAGCCACTCCTTCCTCTTTGCCTGACACCCAAAACACAGAGTAAGATTGAGAGACAGTGCTCTGATATGTGAGGCGAGGAATATACTGACATTGTGTGCAAGGAGTGGAAAAAACAGAAAAGATTTTCAATATGGGTCACCGTTTGTCTTCAGGATAGCCTTTTTGCTTCTATAACTGTGGGCGGTGGATACTAGACGTTTGTCAGTTCAAGCCTCTGGCTCACAGGCTTCCACATCCTTTACCCCTGTAACTGTTAGTCAAAAGTTCACCGATGATTACATTTGACACGGGAGGCTGTAAACAGTGTGGGGGCACCTTGGGTCAACAGAATTTGCACCTCGGGGTGTCCATGCTTCTTTAAAGTTTTGCTGATTCTTTTTTTAACCAAATCAGACTAAGGGACTGACTCGCTAAATAATAAAAACTTCACCCAAGTTCAACCTGAGGAAAAGTGTAATCAGTCAGCGAGATCCTGTGTGGATGCAAAATGGAAATGAAATGGAAGCAGTATCCTCAGTCTTTGGGTGTTTGTTTTGACTTCCTTGCTGACATTCCAATTACCAAAAAGAAGAAATTGAAGTTTGATTTATTTTTGTAATGGTGTCCTGTTAATGGTATTCTCCACGGGGCATTAATTTTCGGTTCCAGTTTCTAAACCGTCATTTGATTGGTGCAATATTTGTGTGGGCCGATTGTAATATCGTCTCAATTTCAACTTCCTACATCTATCTTTCCACTAAGTACTTTGTGACATAATCTAGATAACAGTTAAACGCGCGTACTGCTGTCATTATAGGAATGCATCTTACTGTGAGTTGACAGGCTGGTCATTTACCATCACAACAACGGGGTTCATAAATGTGAGGTGATTTACCCGGAAACCCCAACATTTAACAACGTGGCACTAACAAAGGAATGGGGGGAGGAATTTAAATCGTGATGTGTACACAGGTGTACACACAGTCAGAAGGATACTACTTACTTTCAATATGTCTGTGAAGGTTCTCAGTCATCCAGGTCATCGTAGTCAAAGGAGTTTGCAAAGAAAAGTGTCTGGACTTCTTTAAGTTGCTTGGACAACTTAAAGAAGTCCAGATGCTTTTCTTTGCAAGCTCCTTTGACTACTTACTTTCAAGATGACTGAATCTTTTTGCTTTTATTTTCATTTTTGTGTCCAAAAAAAGCTTCAACAAATCCCCCAAAAAAGAAAAGAGCACAATAGCTCTGGTATCAAGTTTATACTTGTGCGGTTTCACTTCAACAGGTACACACCGATACCCTATTACTGAATATATTGTTGACAGCATTGGACTCACACTGTGACTGAGCCACAAATGAAATGGTTTGCACTTATATATAAAGCATATCTCTTAGTAAATACATACAGTATCTGGGAAATGCTTTTTCTGCAGACTGTTATCATAAAGTAGTGCACAATGCCAATTTTCCTTAAGCCATTTTGCCTGTTATGACAATGTATTTTTTGCTGTGTGCATGTTATGTAACACCATGCATTTGTGAGAAATGACACCCTAACCGTGTACCTTATCTTAAGCTTGGCCATTATCTAAGTGTCCATTATTTTTTGGCGCAGACGATCATCAGGTCTGCAGAACTCCTCAGATAAAAAAGAACTTCTGTGCATCAGAAAACAAACCCTATCCTCCTCAGCACGTCCAGCTACCAGTGACTTTGATTGACCAACAAGGGAGAACAGAGGTTCAATGGCACTTTCTGTTAAAGACTAATAAGGTCTTGCGGTTCAGGCGGGCAATGTAGAGAATGTCCACTCTTCAAAACTAAATGGGTTTATTGGCAGGTAGCTGTCATTCAGCAGCAGGGAGAGCGTTTTAGACAGACTGCTGAAGGGACACTAGAGTGTCACAGTCATTCACAATCTGATTTCTGGGTCCCAGTTCAGGAAAGCGTCCAATTGGGAATCACTTATGAAGTGCCTGGTGATAACAAGCTAGGCCAAGGCTTCTATCAGGAGCAGACAGATTTGCACTTGAAGCCACCGTCCAAATGAAAACCCTATTCTGCTCAGAGGAAAGACTGAATCCAAGCCACTATTAGTATAGATTGCTGGCTTGTGGTATTCCATACACTCACGGGTGAAATAAAGCAAAAGGAGAAAGAGACCTAATCATTGGGTGTAGGTTCATATCACATTTTAACAGAGCGATTCCAAGTCAAAGTTTTCATGATTGCCTCTTTTGGGACCTTCAATCAAAACTTGCCTTCAACTAATGGAGTCTAGTCAGCTGGAGATGGCTCTGTTGGTGTGTGTAACTGTTGGCAATTTTGGCTTTAAGTTTGTTCACTTCAGTTTTTGATGTGTGCTTTGTCATGAAGTGTGAAAGAGGAGACTTAAATGTATCTTCAAACGTTTAAATATGTTGCTATGTGTCATTTTCACTCTTGAACTCTTGGCAATATTGTGAGAATCAAAATACAGGCGTGGTTTAAAGTAATTGCATGACTGGAAATAATCTCTTTTAGGTGAGAAGTTGTCTCCTTCTAGAGCTTGCCAGATGCAGACACATGACACCAGAGAACTCTCTGGACAATTACCTGCTTTGTTCTCACATATTCAGACTTTGCACTAGAGAGCTGGCAGGGCAGGCTGTTTAATATTCAAACCAACTGATTTGTTCTCTTACACACAGCTCTTCTGTGTAGATCTAAAAAATGTTATGGCTATACAACTGAATGCAAAGGAAAAACCCACTGTGTGAGCCCTGAGTGAGATTACTTAAACACACACACAAACAGAACAGATTGGCGGGTAGTTGCTGGAGGTTGCTGGCCGATGCTAGCAAACAGACTGCCCTACCAAAAAGCTCCTTTGATTGCTTTGGTTCCTGGCAGATTGTTGCAATCGTCCATAGTTTGCACCACAAATGTTAACTTATCTGCAAACACTTGAGATTTACTCTCCAAGCTGCAGTGCAATGCAACCTAAAAAACATTCACCTCCAGTGCAAAAAAAAAAAGTAAAAGAAAGTTGTGCCTTACCACTGCAACCAACACATTTCAAAAGGTACAACTTTTAATTTGATTACGAACAGACTACTGCTTGAACCCTCAGGCCAGCAGAGATCCCGAAAGGGTGACAAACTTTAAACTACAGCAATGGCGATGTGAAAAGTTTGCAATGACAAAAGAAGAAAAAAGATGTCTTGATGCATTCTCAATCATCCAGGGAAGTAAATCTCCAAAAAGCTGATTCTGTTCAGTCTCAGACTGAAGAAGTCACTTGGATGAGTGACGAAACGTTTCTCCCACAAAACGCTACGTCCAGATGAACAGAATCAACTTTTTGGAGAAGAAAAAAGATGTTGAGGGGGAAAACACAGTGGAGAGCAGAGTAGTTTATAACCACTAAGTATAGTGCTTCAAAACTAAATGCTTCTACTCTAGCCTTCCTTGTGGGGGAGAGGAATTTGAAAAAATATTTCCCACAAGCACCATATTATTTATTTTGTTTACTTTGATGTTTAATGTTGGTTAAGTTAGCTAGCAGAGCAGCTGATCAGGTTTTTGTAAGTGTTTATGATGCAATAGTGATGTACGCTGGTTGAAGAGGTCCCCAGTGTATTTTTGCCAAAATACACTCAATAATGATGGTTTGTGAGTCTTTGCAGACAAATCTGCATTTTCCATGCAAACTACAGATGACCAGAGCAATTGCAATGAGGGTTTTGATGCCTCTGGAAATCCCTGACCAACACACACTTTTCCTTGGCAACCAGGAAATCACCTACCTGTCTCTTGGCCTGTTTGGCTTGGGCTTTAGCGATTGATTTCATATCAACTGCCAGCAACCAGTCTGGGAATACACATTTTCCCCTTGCAACCAGTTGTTGACAGATGGTTGTAAACCCATCTATGCCTCTGCCTCTCTATGCCTGTGTGACTGAGGCCTCAGTGCACTTTCCAATTTATCATAAAGCATTTTAGATGGAGCATAATTGGTTAATTTTCACTAATCAGTCTGCCTCCTGCTGCTCTTTTTCCAAAGTAAATTAATTTGCAAATAGAGATAGAACTAACAGATGCTATTTGCTATTCATTTCTATGTAATAAGAGTCCTTTTCATTAGTTTACCAAGCCAGACAGTCTTAAATATCACAGGAAGGACTGTTAAAGAAGAAACACACACTAGAAAAACACAAAGTCTATGAGTGTTCATAGCCCTGAACAGGTGCCCCAGTCCTATTTGTAGGAGGTATGATTTTCATATAATGCTGAGTGCTATTTTACCCTATTGTAAAATATAATGTAACCCATTTAGATTTAATACACAAATCTAATTAAAATAGCTATGAATGCATTCAGACTTTTAAAAATATGTAATGACCAGCAACAGCTCGAGTATAGCAGTCAAAGTAATCTTTACCTGCAGATCTATCATAGCCGTGCCATTTCACATATAAACTCCATTCAATCACAGCTGTCATTAAAGCTGTGTTTGATGGCCGCCTGCCTGCCTGCCTGACCTGAATTTGCCATTTGGCGCTCCCTTCTGAGCCCTATGAGAAACAAGACAAAGAATTGAGAATAAACCGGCAGGCGGGAGACAGAGAGTAAGGGATAGATGTAACTGAATTGTTGATTTGTGCACATCACAAGGAAGAGTTTGGATGGATACAGAGATGTAAAGGGAGAGAGTTGGTGGATGCAAAGAGACATCCCAGACTGGGAAACTCTTGCATCACAGCTTGAAGTCCATCAGAGCAAAAGAAATAAGGCAGTCTTGAAATGAACTCGAGGGAGACAGAAAGGGGGAAGAGTCAAAGGATCAAGATGAGTTGGAAGATGAGATGAGATCATGGGGATGAGCATCACTCGAATGTGTAACTAAGAAAAGTTGTATTTGGCCTTTTAAAAAAGTTGTTAAGTCAGCTCTTACTAAGCTAAGGAAAGTCTCCTATTCAAGAGAGTAGGGCTGTGCGATATGACCAAAATCTCATATCCCGATATAAGAATTCTATCGTCCCGATAACGATATAAATCACAAAAATGTAACATTTTCTGTAAATTCTGTGAATCTCGGGCAGCTCAACTTGCGGGAAGTGTTTCCAGCTGCGCGTCATGTAGCCGGAGTTGAGTATTTTAACAGATGCATGAAACTATACATTTTTAGACATAAGTTGTAACGGCCACAGTTTTCTTTGTGAGTATTTACAAAGCACGGCGTGCTGCGGGAAAAGCCTGTTCTAATGTTTGAGTCTAAGGTTTATTTTTTAGCACCTGGTGGCTCTTGTTTTGCTTCTCATCCATAAATAATCTGCTCTTTCACGTGATTCAGTTTATTTTGAAAAGTCTCAACAGGATCTTGAGCTTTATTGTGAAAGGTTTATGTGGAACATAAACAAGCGGACACGCAATGGTGTTACAGTCGTTGTTGGTAACCGCAACGCATAAAAACAGGCGCTTGTCCGTCCGTAGTGTGGTTATATAAAATATAAGAGAAAGAGAGAACTTTAAGAAATGAATATAGCCACTACAGTGACCATCAAAACGATGAAAAAATATTGCCGTAAACAGTTTATTTTGCGACACCACGAAACAAACGATAGCGTAAAATGAAACGATAGACGTTTTTATATCGTTCTCCAATATATATCGTTATATCGAACAGCCCTACAAGAGAGTTATTTAACTTCTCGTATAAGGACTCACAATGTGAGTTCAGGCCATACAGAAATAGCAACAACCATTTTTTAACCAAAAAAATATATATATCCAAGCATCACTGAAGTCTTGTCACTACTGAACACCACTTATCCTGACTTAACACCATGTGGAGCCTTGTCAAGCACCTCTAGTCCGCGTCTGAGTGTCTCTGGGGCTGTGATTGGAGTGTCAGGCCGAAGCACAGCACAGCACTCCATAAAGTAGCTATCTGGTGCTCCATTTGGGAACACTTAAGACTCTCCCTCTCCTAATTACGTGGCTCTAATTAGCTTGCGGGTAGAATCCAGTAAATGCCTAATTGTCTATTGACATTATGCAATGAGCTGCAACAAAACCCTCTATCTCTGTTACCGTATCGCCTGAACAGCGAGAAATATAGGCTGCTGAAAATGTCAGTCTTTGGGGTTTGAAGTGCATTTGCACAAGACGGCACAAAAAGGAAAGAGAATCCCAATATTCATATTCAATATTCCAATCATGACTTTTCAAAGTCAGTGGAGATATGAAAGACTCAAGTCTGTCAGAGTTAGGCTGAAATATGTCTCCATTTTTTTTTCTGGCTCTGCCTTCCAGTGTGTATTTATTCTTTTTATCAAATCTAAATTAAATGAGCTTTATTGGTGGAAAATACTCATGAGCAACAAAAATAACAATTTAACACAATGAGCAATGCTCAGCTGGCAAATAAAAAAGAGAGGGCATAAATTGATTAATGGTAACACTCACTCATGCTATTGCGGGAGATCCCACGGGCATTTTCAGGATTCTCCAAAAACTCACATGCCTGTATAGAAAGTGTGAAAGAAGGGATGCTATATAGATGTAACCATTTGAAGATTCAGCCTTTTCTGCTTTGGGAATAAGCACATATTCAGTACCTTGTGTGTATCTGAAAGCACTTATGCCTAAACCTTTTCAAGTAGAAGAATTAACACTCCACAACAGCAGTAATTGATGCATGTTATTTATGCATTTAATCCAGTCTCTCTGGTGTGCAGGTGGAACATTTGAAGCATCAGCAGGAACACGGTGAATGGTCAGCTTTCAAGGTAACATTCACCAGATGTAGTCATTTCAGTCCTCTTTTGATGTTGCGAGCAAAGTGAGGATGTAGAAAATGGATCAGGGTATTTTGATGTGCCACTTGAAGCATTTAATGTCTTTATGAAAATAACGACTGGCGCATTTTAGAGCCTTTCTCCTCTTGTCATATTTTGTTTGTGTATCGGACAGAAAATTGCTCCTATTTCAAAGCTTACTCACATTCGTGGAGGAAGTACAGTGGGGCAAAAAAGTATTTAGTCAGCCACCGATTGTGCAAGTTCCCCCACTTAAAATGATGACAGAGGTCAGTAATTTGCACCAGAGGTACACTTCAACTGTGAGAGACAGAATGTGAAAAAAAAATCCATGAATTCACATGGTAGGATTTGTAAAGAATTTATTCGTAAATCAGGGTGGAAAATAAGTATTTGGTCACCTCAAACAAGGAAAATCCCTGGCTCTCACAGACCTGTAACGTCTTCTGTAGGAAGCTTTTCTGTCCCCCACTTGTTACCTGTATGAATGGCACCTGTTTGACCTCATCATCTGTATAAAAGACACCTGTCCACAGCCTCAACCAGTCAGACTCCAAACTCCGCCATGGCCAAGACCAAAGAGCTTTCGAAGGACACCAGGAAAAGAATTGTAGACCTGCACCAGACTGGGAAGAGTGAATCTACAATAGGCAAGCAGCTTGGTGTGAAAAAATCAACTGTGGGAGCAATCATCAGAAAATGGAAGACATACAAGACCGCTGATAATCTCCCTCGATCTGGGGCTCCACGCAAGATCTCATCCCGTGGGGTCAAAATGATCATGAGAACGGTGAGCAAAGATCCCAGAACCACACGGGGGGACCTGGTGAATGACCTGCAGAGAGCTGGGACCAAAGTAACAAAGGTCACCATCAGTAACACACTACAACGGCAGGGAATCAAATCCCGCAGTGCCAGACGTGTTCCGCTGCTGAAGCCAGTGCATGTCCAGGCCCGTCTGAAGTTTGCCAGAGAGCACATGGATGATACAGCAGAGGATTGGGAGAATGTCATGTGGTCAGATGAAACCAAAGTAGAACTTTTTGGTATAAACTCAACTCGTCGTGTTTGGAGGAAGAAGAATACTGAGTTGCATCCCAAGAACACCATACCTACTGTGAAGCATGGGGGTGGAAACATCATGCTATGGGGCTGTTTTTCTGCCAAGGGGACAGGACGACTGATCCGTGTTAAGGACAGAATGAATGGGGCCAAGTATCGTGAGATTTTGAGCCAAAACCTCCTTCCATCAGTGAGAACTTTGAAGATGAAACGAGGCTGGGTCTTCCAACATGACAATGATCCAAAACACACCGCCCGGGCAACAAAGGAGTGGCTCCGTAAGAAGCATTTGAAAGTCCTGGAGTGGCCTAGCCAGTCTCCAGACCTCAACCCCATAGAAAATCTGTGGCGGGAGTTGAAAGTCCGTGTTGCTCGGCGACAGCCCCAAAACATCACTGCTCTTGAGAAGATCTGCATGGAGGAATGGGCCAAAATACCAGCTACTGTGTGTGCAAACCTGGTAAAGACCTATAGTAAATGTTTGACCTCTGTTATTGCCAACAAAGGTTATGTTACAAAGTATTGAGTTGTATTTTTGTTATTGACCAAATACTTATTTTCCACCCTGATTTACGAATAAATTCTTTACAAATCCTACCATGTGAATTCATGGATTTTTTTTTCACATTCTGTCTCTCACAGTTGAAGTGTACCTCTGGTGCAAATTACTGACCTCTGTCATCATTTTAAGTGGGGGAACTTGCACAATCGGTGGCTGACTAAATACTTTTTTGCCCCACTGTACATCCTGTTCAGACAGACTCTGATGAGATCCAATTATCAGAGTAATAAACACAGAATGTAAAAGAAATTGCACCTTATCAAATAAAATTCTAATCTTGGGTTTTTCTGGCAAAATGAATCTTGTGTATAGCCTGTATTAAATGACTGACATATGAATATTACTCATATTTGTTGCTAGCTATTTTCTATAAAGACTAAAGAAAGACAGAAATCTTACTCTGCAATGAGAAAACGTATGTTTTCTTGGGCTACAAGCCTCTGATGATGATGAAATGTAACTGAAATATTTAAGCACATCGGCTGCCATGCTAACTAGCCGGTCATTACTAGTGAATTCAGACACTGGGGGAATAAATGGTTTATATTCCTGTTGCTGTTGTTGTCTCTCCTTTTCTATCATGTTAACAGAGGAGCTCTGAATCTAATTCAGTGAGTAACACAGAGGACTTGTTTCGGGTCATAACGTGTCGAGTGTTAGCTGACAGGCGCTACCGTTGGCTCATAATATTCTTCTCACACATTACATTCTGTCAGACGAGCTGCAGGTTGTTAACAACACTCATGACATGCGTGGCATCTGTCTTCTGGGAAACACGAAAGAAAGTCAAGACCCCAACAGCCTCTGCTGTATATATTGCATCTTGCAAAAGTTGGCAAGCTAACACGTTGAAATAAAAAGCTAAAAGTGATTGGACTTGTGGAAACACAGATTATACTTGAACTGTGCTTTCATGCTTGTTTACACCCACAATATTATTAACATTCTTGCTATAGTTTCCTAGATACAGTGGTTCTGACCCTCTCTGGCCACCTTGTACATTTTAGCCATTCACCATGATTGTTGGACTTCAGATTTTTATCTCTCTAGCAATTTCCTTATAATGTACAAAGCAGCTCCATATAGCCATCCAGACTCTTCCATTAGCCTATCAGATCTGTACATTGACAATAACCATAGCTGTCTGTCATTCAGGTGATACAACAAAATGCATGCTGGGATGATGTTCACAATCTGACATCATGGTGTGTGAACAATAACTTGGTCTTAAGCACGACAAAGACCAAAGAAACAATTTCAGAGTTCAGGAGTAAAAAGAAAACCATAGAGACACGCATACCTCTATACATCAATAGCACATCAAAAGCAATTTTCCTGCACCCCAGCAAACACAGGTAAGGTTCAAATAAGGATTCCTTATTTCTTAAGGAGGATAAGCAGAGCAAACCTCGCCCCAAAAGCTGCTTTTCAACTTCTACAGATGCACAACAGAAAGCATTTTCACAAACTGCATGACAGCCTGGTACAGTAGTTGCACCAAAGCTGTCAAAGGCCCTCTAGCTTGTTGTGAAAATGGCTTAAAACATCATTGGCACAGAGCTACTGTCTTTGGAATATCTATACATCGGCAACTGCGTGAGGAACCCCAACCAAATTATGCAAGACTCTACAAACCCTGGACACCATTTGGTTAAACTCCTCCCATCAGGCAGGTACCTCAGAGCTATCCTTACACATCCAAAGCCTGTGACACTGCTTCAGTCTGTGAATAACCTATGTACAATCTTAATTTCACAATGCATTTCATAACTTGTGCAATAATTTCATATACTGCTGATGAACTTGCACTCTTGTGATCCTATTTTAATGATGTTAAATTGTAGTATTTTTTTTAAAAAAAAATGTATACTAATACTCTCCTTATCAGATTTATAGATTTGTGTCACACTTTATTTCTTACTCAGTTTGCCACAGCAGAGAACTCGATGTATCTCATTTGCTAGATTTTTCTGCTGGATGCCCCTCATGTCACAAAGCCCAAGGCACTTGTGCCTTCTCCCGGGATCAAACATTTGTTTAACTGTGTAAACCTACACAGAGACTACAGAACCAGTAATCCTGAATCTAAAACATTTCACCCGTAATATTTGTCTAATAAGAAAATCTGTGAATTTATAGGCTTCATCAAACACATTCAGACAAGTTCGTATGTATTTTTACTGTATAAAAAAAAACCATGTCCACTAAATTGCTACTTTAAAATACCAGTTCTTACAACCTTTCTAGCAAACCTCTTTGGAGAATCAGACATTTTCATTCTGTACACAGGCAAGTAAAAGCAAAAATCTCTCTTTTTCCCCTCTTCAAAACCAATTCTAATTCATTTTGTGCTGTCAGGGGCTTCTCAGGACTCAGATTACTCACTATGGCAACAAACTTAAAAAAAGGCTAAAGCCTAAAGAATGATACTGGCAAGAATTACTGACACTTCAACTGAAGTCACCTGGCAAGTGCTACTTGTTACTGTGGCTTACTATTTTTATCCCAATCCCTGTTTGAGGGCAGGGAATAACAAAAAGGAATCATGTAAGGAGAGTTTTGCCCAGTAACAGCAGTGCGAGCATGAGAGAAAGTTTCTTTTGACAGAACCATTATTAATTCATTGAACTGTTTATAAATTTTATTGAAGCTTTTTTTCTCTAAAGCTCACAAGCAGCCGTCTTGGCTAATGTGTGTGAGCAGGTGCACTCATATAAGTTTTTTTAAATTTCTGTGTGTGTGTGTTGGCTTGTTGGTATCACTTGGGGCCAAAACAACAGTTTCACTGAAATACAAACACAGCAGCTCTGCAGAAAACTGCAGAGAATTACATAGCTGCAGGTGTTGTTCATGGTATGGAGGGTCCGGTGAGAGCATTTCTGTCCATCAGTAGGCATGTGTGCGCATGTTCAAGAAGATGTGTGCATGTAAAGCTTGTCTAGGCGGGGTACATGAGGAATATCATGCGAACCAGTACCTGAGTATCACATCGGTGCATAGACTTTGGAGAAAATGTTACTTTTTTTGAGATACTAAAAGCACTGGACAGTAAACACAACATGTTAGTAGTAAGTGCAGATTGGGCAACATCTCTCCTGTAACTAGCAAGCAAGTCATCTTTATAGGTTAGATTTTAGACAATAAACAATTACACAGAATTTAAGATGAGGGAATAAGTGGTTGATAACTTTACATAAAAAACAAACACAATATTTGTATACTCCCTGGTTTTCAACAACGTACCAGAAGTCACATGCGCAATACAACTACAGGAGCTGCTCTGCTATGGAACACTAAGCTATGAAGCTTCTGGCGGACAGTGTTTGTCCTGATGTTAATGCCAGAGAAGGTTTGGAAATGTGTAGTTATTGAGTCAGCAGAGTTTAGCGCCTCAGTACATCGTAATCATGGTGTACGAGTTTGTACATAAGTTGCTGAGGTTTCAAAATTCTTGACATTTTTTGTGTGTTACTAAATACATTTGTTTTCATGCTTTTACTATTTTTAAATATAGAAATGGCCCATCTTATAATCCAGCCTGTGTTTGTGTGTTTTGCTATTCTCTGCAAGAGTGGAATTCTCTCTCTGTTTTACTAAAGCAGTGGTTCCCAAACTTTTTTTGCTGGGCTCCCCTTTGTTTTACAAGAAAAATGTTTGCGCCCCCCTCCCCGCGTGCACACGCACGCACACGCACGTACACATCCTCCAGCCATACACACCCATATTTTGCTCCATTGCGGTTTATTTCACACCTCAAACATTCAGTAAACAATTAAGCAAATACAAGTAATCTGCAATAAACTACAGGTAGTAAGAAAATAAACTAACTAATTTACACTACGTCCACACCTACACGGGTATTTTTGAACACGCAGCTGTTTCGTCCACACGTAAATGCCGTTTCGAATCACCGAAAACTGAGATTTTTTGAAAACTCCTTTTTTGCGTTTACGTGTGGATGAGGAATACAGAGTTCGTCACGCAACGTCAAAGGTATATGCCTTTTTCACGTCACGCTGTGCGCCACGTTATTGTTTACATGAGATGAATTGCAGAATGGCAGATAGAGACAAAGTACTGTTAATCTGACTATCTGCAGTTTTTACACGCTTACATATACACACGCAGTTAATGTCCCTCCATTTACAAAGGCAGAGGCATCACGGTGTGATTATTTTACGTGTAGTTGTTTTTTTCCTGTGTAATAATATTCAACATTGCTATCAATACATTTTTCAAAAAATGCCTCTCTGTGCAAAATAGGTTTAAAAACATAAACAACTGTAGGATACTGTTTGTCCGTGATTTAGACAGGGGGAACAAATCGTGGCAGGATCAGCCTGATGTTATTTGTATTCCGCTGTAAATTTACTGTATAAAGTATAGTATAGTATGTATATCTCCAAAATGTCAGGAGTAGTTAGTCATTACAAGAAGTGTTTGTGAACTAAAAATCACGAATGTGGGATGCTGTTTGTCCGTGATTTGAACAGCCCAGCGCTGCTCCCGACGAAGGGAAAACCAATTCTGCAGGGGAGACCTACCTCGGCACTTGTGCAGGTGAAACCAAAGGGAAGATTTGCTTTACCATATTTTCTAGTCTTTGGCTTAGAATGAAGTTTGTTTGGAAACATATTCAGCGATGCTTCATCTCCTGCTTTGCGTTTCTGTAGGCACCCGTGCTAGCAGTGTCCAAGCGTTTTGTTTTTTTCCCCCCTTTTCATCCCGCACCCCCCCCCCCCCCCGCCATGGCTCTGCACCTCCACACTTTGGGAAGGTCTGTACTAAAGCATGAACTGCAACATATCCTTGCCTTAATGTATTGACCTGGTGTTAGAAAATAGTAAAAGTTTCAACAAGAAGACTTGAAATATTTCAGAAGTTTGCTCTAAAATTCTTTGACTACTTTTCACACCTACACAGTTTCACCTCTACCATATCTGGGTCGATTTCTGTTGCTTTCCTTCTTTTTCTTTTGTCTCCATAAACACACAGCACCCCCACATGCCTGTAGGATTTATAATTGATGCCTGGTGTTTGTCATGATAGAATAGTATTAGCTGTACTATTTCTCTTTTTTGAACATCATGCCAACAAATATACTCCCAATTACCTTCATCATACTGTTATTTCAGGTTGCTGATACTGTGATGTCCCTTTATCTTAGTAAAGTTGGCAGACATGAGCTTGTTGCGTCCAGCACTGTGTGCAGTAGTTCAGAAAACACAGCTGTTTTGTCACAGGCTGTCAGGCTGTGCAGATGTCCCCCCCCCCCCCGAAGGCAGTAGCCACTGGTCATTCGGCACAACTCAGACTTGGCACCTTCTTTAATAGCAAGTACCAACTCCTCAGTATTTCTGGGAAAACCGGAGCTGTGTTAAGTTCAGAAATCTGCCCTGAAACCTTACCATACTTTTTCATTTGGGGAACAAATATCTCGAAACGCTCGCGGAAGCACACATGAGTACTCCTGGGCCCTTCACTTTAAAGCGTGATAATAATTCAAAGTAATTACCGAGGTGAGGTGTCTGAAAAACTCCCTTTTAAGCAGCTTTTTCCACCAAACATCAGCTCTCAGACATAATCACGACAAGCACTTAAGGTACATTAATACTCATGGGCTGAATGACTGATGGTGCATGATTATCACATAGTATTCTGTATCTGTATGTGACGGGGCGTGTGGATCTTTGATACAAAGACACAAATGGTTCAGTAAAGCGCCGATATTGGCAGCAGGTATGGCAGCTGCATGTCAAAGGGGTTGCCATGGTGACTGTGCACAGTCAGCTCAGCCATCCCCTCCCTTCCTCTCTCTGTGTGCCTCTTTCACTCACTTTTCTTTTTTTTTTTTTGGTCCTAGTTATTTCGTCTCATACCAGTGGGCAGCTTTGTTTTGCTGTGGTGGCCTTGTGTTGCAACTGACAAAAGCATCACAGCAACATTCGCAGCATCACGACGCTCGTCATTAGCATGCAACAACAGAAGATCTCCCAGAACACACATTTGCAGGAAAGCGACACTGGAAATGGCATCATGCCTTCATATCCTGATAGCTCTTTCCCTCAGAGCACAGTAATTGGAGAGGAAAAAAGCCTGAGCGAACCCAGAGCTGATAATCACATCCTGACAAGAGAAATTATCGTGTTCAGTAGCAGAGCAGGGCAGTTGCGTGTCTCAGACACAAATGTCACACTGCTTTATGCTCCCCTGCCTTATATGCTGAGGTCATCAAGTGCCTGTATGTTAATTGCTTTCCCATGGACTCTTGATTCGCAGAGAGTGCAGACCCCCTCTCAAATCTCTGGAGATCACAACCGGCACATTTCTTCATAATCTTAGGTTTTCTAGCTAGACCCATTTTGCAATTTCGTGCTGGCCTCAACCCACACCACTTATATATTAAACCTTCCTTTCCTTCAGTGTATTCTCACATCACTAATTAATGCAGCTTACGTAGTCTTGAAGCCAATCATTAATATAGTCGATTAGTGCAGAGAAGCTAGAGCAGGAGAGAAGATGCAGATTATAATGGTTAAATGTCACCAATATTCTCACTGCGATGTGCGCCCATAATGACAACGAGCTCTGAAAATAGGAGCGATGGCTTGTGATGGGAGTCTCATGCAATGACTCAATGGGTTCTTTGTGTTTGAGCTTGCATACAGGAGCTCGGTGACACACATACACAGGCATTCGCCGTGCAACACTAACGTTTAGATACACGCACACACACACAAATAAACTCATGGTCACATGCCAAGCCTTTTATTTTAGTCTTGCAATGAGCGATGTGGAGCACAAACACTGAGTCATGAAGTCACACACAAAGGGAAAATGATACAGAGTTTAATGCAGTCAGCACAACCACTTGCTTACAGAAATATATTACACGTATATTCAAGAACCTGTGCCATAACATGGTCATACCCCCCCCCCCCCCCCCCCCAAACAAATTGAAGCATCTGACATATTCTCTCTGTTTCTTCTCTTTCATAAAGAAGGGAGCAGCTTGCTAAGAGAAATCTTTCTTCTTTTACAAATAAGACTGTGGCTTACAGAGCAGTGGGGAAGAACAGTAAGGTACAGAGCACTGCCACAGAACGTCTTTTGGAACAGGATTCATGGTGCAACCAGCCAGTATTTGCCATCACTCCCATGTTTCTAGGGTTTACAGACAGCACAGTGTGTAACGAAACAGCCTTCTGTGCCTTCAAGACATTATCCATGCCCCGCAAATCCACTTCACAAGTTGTTTAGAAATGTAAGATGATGTTTCAGGGAACCAGTAAAATCAGCACTTTAAAAAACAGGATTAACGTCAGGTTTATATTAAGAGTGCGATCCCTGGGTAGGTGTCTTAATCAAAAACAGCCAGTTAGTTTTAGCATTGAGGACTCCAGTGAGACTCAGAAGTGATTCCAACTGGATTACTAATTTGATGTCTAACACTTGCCATATTTTCCTTCAACACAAATTTCACCTTTAGACCAGGTGGCAGAGCTGTAGAGACATTGTTTGTTTCCTTGGATGTCTGTGAAGAGTAAAAATGGGCTAATACTGATGTTTAATGTCCAGAACAGGAACTGCATTATTATGCTGCTACACAACAAAGAATAAGGCTGTTTCAGGGTCAGGAAATATTCCTTAAATCAGTAGTTTTGCAGATGTATTTGATTTTGAGTTATAACAGTGGTAAATTATGGATTTTGTTCATAAAATGTCTCAATATAAAGGAAGGTTAAATTTCTCAAACTCACATGGGCCCACCCCTGGGCAAAAATTCACCCATATCACTTGCCATCTTTATTTGATTTACCTTTCACTTTGAGTAAGTTCACATCTGTAGCTCTCAACTCTCACTGGATGTTGGACAAAGAGAAGCTTAATAGTTGTTTTACCACTAGATCAAGGGGTTTTTAACGTCTGGCCTGCAGGCCAGTGGTAGTTCTTGGTAGCATTTTACGTGGTTCATGACCTTGACAGGGAAAGACATGCTGCTGTATACTTTATAAATTCATAGTTCACACTACAGTGAAAAACAAGACCAGAGCAGGGCTCTTCTTTCATTTCCACTCTTCTCTTTGAGCCATACAGCCGACTAAACCTTCATAATGGTGACAAATACATTTTGTGCGTAAACAATATAATATAAAACACTGTCTTCTCAAAGACATTACAAAAGCTGACTAAAAGTGTTTGGGTGAATTTTTTTAATGCAAACCTCTATTATGCTTTGGCTCCCAAATCGGTAATCAGTCATGAAAAATTTAACGTCTGACCTACAGTTGAGGTCAGAAGTTTAAATACATTCACCGTGGCCATGAATGTCATGAATGCCTTTGAGCTGTTCTTTTTTCAGGTTGGAAAGATGATACAGCATACATCTTTAATAACTTTGAAAACCAAATTACGTGCACAAGTCTGAATTTGTTTTGCATTTTCTCTAATCCATGCGGGGTCACAATTATACAAACAGGCTCAAATACTTACAAAGATTTACTGAAGTCTTTTAATAAGTGGTGCTGAAGGTTCTACAGTATTTTTTGATTTGACAAGGCCAAGGCCTCTTAACTTCTCTTTGGTGATAATGATTGACTACAACTGGGAGTGTCGAAGTCCCTGTGTCTCCCCGGTGGCTCAGCGTCAGGCCACATGCTTTTTTTTTTATTATTGTTTTTCTCCGCTCTCTCTCTTTTGTCTCTGCCTGCCTGGGTGGAACACATTACGGGTTCCCGCCATTGGTACACACACACCTGGGCTGATTAACCACCTGCTGCTTGTTAACCTGGTTTCCTGGCCACTAACTCAGCCAGTGGCTCATGGCTTCTTGTCAGTGGATCGTTGATAACCTTAGCTATTGCAGCCCCGGCAAATCCTAGTCTCCATACGAATCTCTTGCTTGTTTTCTTGTTCTAAATAAACTTTTGACTTTTCATTCTAAGAACTATGGGTCTGCGCTTGAGTCCATTTGGTTCTGTGACAGGTAGTTTCTCTTTGCCAAGGTGACAAGGATTTGGTGCACTCACCGAACTGACCACTACAATGGGAAAATTCAAGAAAATTTGCAGCAGCCATTACGGACAAGCCAAATCCCATTTGGAAAAAAAAACATTTTATGGTCAGACAAGACAAATATTGAGCTGCTTGGTCACAGTGACAAAAGGTATGTTTGGAGGAGAAAATGTGTCTTTTAAACTTCAAACAACTGTACTAAATATCAAGTACATTGATAGGTATGTTGCACAAAGTTATTGGAATAATGAAGAAGGAGGACTACCTCCAGATACTTCAACTTCACCTCAAACCAACAGCTAGAAGGCTGAAACTTGGACACAACTGGGTGTTCCAACAGGAAAAATCCTAAAATACACATCAAAACTGGTTTTAGAATGGATAAACAGGCTAACATTGGAATTTGAGGAAACTGACCTCAATCATGTTAAAAAATTGTGGACCACAGCCACAATCTGCACCAACCAACCAGTTTAAATGAACTCTACCAATTCTAATATCCAGCCGAAATTATGCCAGAAACGTATTGTTCACTATCAAAAGGATCTGGTTGAGGTACAACTTGTTAACAGACTTTAAACCAAATACTGGGACCTAATTTTGTGTCTATTAGAGAAACTTCAAAATGAATTCAAACTTCTACATCCAAGTCATTAAAGATGTATGCTGTACAATCATTCCACGCTGGAAAAACAAACAGTTCAAAGAAATCATTAAAAGCCCTGGATCACCATGACATTTGGGCCCACGGTGAGTGGATGACCTGCCGATGAACATTAAGGTGAGCTAGGTGTTAGCTTGTTTTTC